>NC_061508.1:314780370-314827500 GCF_022539505.1 Lolium rigidum | reverse complement strand
TCCCGCGTGCCTCGGTTATCTCTATACCCGAGCTCTTTACTTATGCACTTTACCTTGTGATAGCCATCGTGCTTGAAGTTATATATATCTTGCTATCACATACTTGCTTGTATTGCTTAGCATAAGTTGTTGGTGCACATAGGTGAACTCTTGCTTAGAATAAGTTGTTGGTGCACATAGGTGAACCATAGTATATAGGCTTTGGGCTTGACAAAGTAAACGCTAGTTTTATTCCGCATTTGTTAAGCCCATCTCGTAAAAGTTTTAAATCGCCTATTCACCCCCCCCCTCTAGGCGACATCCGTGTCCTTTCACGGTTAACCTTAATGGGGAACATAGCCCAAGGTTTTCCAGGATCGACACGCTGAAGCCAGGACCAACGTGCACGGAGAGCCCAGCTCATGCGTTTGAGATCAAGCACACCCAGGCCACCCATCTCAATGGGGCGACAGACATCACGCCAGGCAATGGCACAACTTCCACCTCCATCATGACGACCAGATGACCAGAAGAAACTTCGTTGGCATTTAATTATTGCCTCGCTGACAGGCTTGGGGATTTCAGTAGCAAGCATGGCATGAATCGGGACAGCAGCAAGCACAGCTTTCACAAGAACTAGTCGGTCTCCTTTTGACAGCAAGTTGGCATGCCAACCTGAGAGCTTGTGGTGCAAATTGTCGATGAGGGGCTGCAAATCTTGAGCACGAAGCTTGTAGATGGATAGAGGCACACCAAGGTAGGTGATAGGGAACTCCTTTATTGGGCACACAAGGTGGTCAGCCACAATTTGTCTGTCATTGTCTCCACACCTTATGGGAGTGGCAGCACTCTTCAGGATGTTTGTGTGAAGGCCAGTGGCTTCCCCAAAGATGCGAAGAAGTTCCTTGACTGTTACGCAGTCAGATTGTGTTGGTTTGAAGAAAACGACCGTATCATCTGCATATAGGGAGGTGCGGCATGCTCCACGGCTCCCTGGCAAATCGGCAAGCAGACCAAGGCGAGCAGCAAGGTCAATTAGGCAGTGGAAGCACTGCATAACTAGCACGAATAACATTGGTGACAGCGGGTCGCCTTGCCTGACACCACGATGATGAGAGATTCCATCACCAGGGAAACTATTCACCAAAATGCGAGTGGAAGCAGATGAAAGGAGGAGGCATACCAATCTTATCCAGACCTGACCAAAGCCTAGATGCTGCATCAGCTCAATCAGAAACGACCAGGAGACGGTGTCAAACGCTCGAGCAATGTCAAGCTTCAGAAGGATAGTTGGGGCTTTTGCAGCATGAAACGATTTGGCTAGCTGTTGGACCAACATGTAGTTGTCGAGAATAGAACGACCTCGGATGAAAGCACTCTGATTGGGTGTTACTAAGGTTGGCAGTATAGGTGCAAGGCGCAAAGACATAGTCTTGGCAATTAGTTTGGCCACACCGTGGACAAGGCTAATAGGCCGGAAGTCACGGACCTCACACGCATCTTGCTTTTTGGGGAGGAGAATGACGAAGGCGTTGTTGATTTTCTCAAAACCATGAGCACGACCAGAGTGAACTGCCTGAAAAACTGCCATAATGTCATTCTTAATTGTTGTCCAGCAGGTTTTGAAAAAGGAACCAGTGAAGCCGTCGGGCCCGGGTGCACGATCTCCAGGCAAGTCCTTGATAGCTAACAGAACCTCTTCCTCAGTAAAAATAGCATCCAGCTGGGAGAGATCAAACCGTGGTAGGCCGAGGCCTTCCAGATTTAGGCTGAAAGCACGGTCAGGCGGTGCACCAAAAGCCTCTTCGAAGTGCGATGTAAAAGCTTCTTCAATAAGTTTTTGATCGACCAGCAAGGTGTCATTATGGCGAATCTGGGAGATGAAGTTTTTCCTTCTGCGATGATTGGCATGTAGGTGGAAAAATTTCGAATTAGCCTCGCCTTCCTTCAGCCAATTGATGCGGGATCGCTGACGAGCAACAGTTCTCTGCAAGGAGCAGAGGCCAAGGTACTTCTTTTTTAGCTCACGTCGGAACCATGCCTCAATCCGGCTAAGTTGGCGTGTTTCTTGCGCAACATCAAATCTGAAAATGAGCTCCTTGGCACATTCAATCTGCATTCTAATGTTTCCAACATTTTTGTCACTCCAAGACTTGAGGCGACGACCGAGAGTGCGTAGCTTGTGATCGATGACAGTGACGGGGTTGCCATAAGCCGGCTCTGCCCAAGCAGCTTGGACCACATCATGGAAGCCAGGAATTTGTGGCCAAAACGGCTCAAAGTGGAAGCGCCTGTGCTGAAATCTGACGACCTCTGTATGCAGCACCAACGGGCAGTGATCACTGATGAGCGTTGCCACACAGGTGAGGAGACAGTCAGGGTGAGCAGTCTCCCAATCAACTGAAGAGAACACTCGATCAAGGCGTTCAAGCGTAGGAGATTCACGCTCATTCGACCAAGTGTAGCGACGACCGGTCAGAGGGAGTTCACGTAGCTCCAAATCATCCAGAGCACGCCTGAAGCGCCCCATGGCACGCCGAGAGACATTGGGATTATTTTTGTCACTGGCCTGGTAGATCATGTTGAAATCTCCGGTGACAATCCAACCGCCCTGGTGAGTAGCACGAATATCGCGGAGCTCGTCGAGGAAAAGAATTTGCTCCTCATCAGAGTGAGGCCCATAAACAGTGGTAAGCCACCAGGAATTGGGGCCAACGATGAATCTTGTGGTAATAGAGAATCGGCGGATATCATGATCCACACCGGTGACCACATCAGGGTTCCAAGCCATCAAAATTCCACCACGAGTGCCAACAGCAGGGAGATAGCAGAAATCTAGAAATTTATTGCCAAGAGTTTGCATTACAATGGAGAGGGAAATGTGGGCCAATTTCGTTTCCTGAAGACATACAACGGAGGCGCCACAAGATTGGACCACCTCACGGACACCTGAACGACGACCCGGCGCAGTTTACCGTTATTTAGTAACTATATTGTTTGATTCTTATAGTATGATGAATAGCCTCAATCCGACGTTGTTGCAGGACGCTCTACTGGGGCTGAAGATGTAACCCCTCACGATTCCGTCTAAGAGTAAACAATGAAGTTCTTCAAGTCGTTGGAGTTTGCAGTATCCCACACGCAAGGAGGTCGCACGGCACACGTCCCCCGCCTGTCGCGGAAGCTACGCTACTCCCACTCCAGGCAGCTCACTCAGTTCGGTCACTTGCCCCGATCGAGGATTTGTTCGTTTTTCTTGCCGGCAAGCCGGCGGCGCCGGCACGAGAGATCTTTTTTTTTTTTTTGAAAGGGCACGAGAGATCTTCAGGGAGTCTGGGTGCCGCGCAGACGGTTTTCCAACCGGACAGTCACAGTATCTAAGAAAAGGTAAGCTGTTGTGCTCAGTCAGCTACAGAAGAAGTCTGCCGGAGAAGGCATCGTTGTGGCGCGTCGCTCTGGTTTCTCCGTGCCGCATGACATGGTCAAACAAACCCACCTAAGAAAAGCTGACTCGTCGATCACTGACTCATGGTGGCTTGTACTTATCTGGAACTTGGCCTCGCAACAATGAAAGGACTTTTTCACCACATAATGATGTACTCCCTCCGTCAAGTGAAGGATATTTTAGATTTAAATTTAGATGTATTTTGGCTAGAAATATCTAAATCTGACAAATTTAAGACATGCTTCATGAGACGGAGGGAGTGCTATACGTGACTGTCTGACTAACCACGAACTGGTACATAAGGAGGAAAGAGAGGCGGCCGTGAGGCAATACTAAAACCCATATAGGGTTTAGTTTACCTCGCTAGCTGGTGATGTTGCGGTCTACTCCGTCTTTCGTGGCATTGGATTCTTGGAAACACGACGGACCAAGGTCTATTGCGGGTGGGAGGTTTCCTTCTTTGTTTAGGGTTTTTAGTGTCTTCTTTAAGATGGTGAGGTGGCGGTTACAATTTAATTTAGAAAAGGTGCTTCATGTTCTATCCTCGCTCTAGTGCTTTGTCTACCACCGGTGGAGGACGTGTGGAGTTGTATGTCTGTTGATTTTCTCGGACCGAGTCGGTTTTCATGTTTGCTTATGTAGTTTCAGGTCGGGCTCTTTCGATCTACATGTTCCATTTTTGACAATAGTTGATTCTTTGGTACGCTAGACCTTTGGAGGCCTTCTTGTTTTCAACTACAATAAGCTCTATTATAATAACCCTTTTTTTTGCTTCAGTGATGGAGGGATGAGTACAGCATGCACCTTTAGCTCGCGCTAGTGTTTATAGTCGTCGCTAGGTGGTCTATGGGTCTATTTGTTTATTACCTTTTTATGTTCTTTATACTATTAAGTATGGACTATTATTAAAAGATTGGAGGACTTTTTCCAAAAAAATTGAAGGCCTCTAAAGATTGTCATGTACTTACTGAAAAGACAACTTTAACCGCTTGTTAAGTCTTTTTTTCCTTTAAATAGTAGTAATAAAAAAATTATAGAGTTGCATAATCTGGTCTTTGGCTGTTTCCAACTAATTACCCGGTCAACTCTTTATTTTCTACTCTCTCCAATTTAAATTAGTTGACACTAATATAGATATATTTTAATTGTCATTCATTTTAGTGGCAAATAATATGGATAGAAGAGAGTATTAAATAGTGAAAACGTTAAGTCTTTTGGCTTGTTTCAAATACTACCTCCATCCCAAGGCTTAAGACTTATATTTTTTTAGGAAAAGTCAAAGCAAGTAAAGTTTGATCAAACTTTTAGAATAAACTATCAATAAATGTGATATTTTATAGATAGCACACGAAAATATATTCATTATCTATCTAACAATATTAATATTGTATTTGACATGTTAATGTTTTTTTTTATAAAAACTTAGTCAAACTTAGCATAGTTTGACTTTCTGAACCTTAAGACTTTGGATGGAGGTAGCACAGAGTAGTACTACTTCTATCTATTTGCTGGGATTTATCTAAATCTAGATGCTATTTAGTGTCTAAATATATCTAGATTTAGACCAACCCTAGACATCCATTTATAGACGGAGTTAGTATATGATAACCAACTAAAATTTACGGGTATAAATTAACTGAATGAGCAGTTTATTTCAAAAAAAAAAAAAACTGAAAGAGCAGTTGTATATGTAGATAAGCATATCTACGTTTCTGCAGAAACCAAACTTATTCTTCCCGAAAAGAAGAGAGAAGTGAACTTATCCAAATCCACGTATTTCTTCTTCTTCTTCCTCCTCGCACACCACACCCAAATACGTACGCAAAGGTGAAAATTAATTAATCGAGCGCGCGCTTCGCTGTCCCCGCCTTATAAATCAGGCCACGCCACGCGCGTCCTCGCGACAAAGTCCTCCATACCACCAGCGCGCTCACCTGGCCTCTTCTTCTTCGTCAAGTCCGTCTTCCACGCCCGCTCAGGCGATCACCAGGCCAGTCGCCGGCCCCGTTCAAGGTTCAACGCCCCCGCCGGCCCGCAACCGCAACCCACCTTATACTCTCCGCACACACCGACCAACCCAGCTCCGCTCGCTCCGACCAACCTTCTCTCGCGCTCGCCATGGGGTGCGGATTCTCGTCGCCGACCGGCTGCCGCGCGCTGCGCCCGTTCGCGGGGGTGCGCGTCATCCACACCAACGGCTACGTGCAGGACTTCGACGGCAGCGACGGCGCGCCGGTCACCGTGGCGCGCGCCACCGCCTCCTGCGCCTCCTCCTCCGGCTCCGGCTCCAGCTACGTGCTCTGCTCCTCCGCGCACCTGCTGCAGCCGGGCCGCGCGCTCTTCCGCCCGGACGACGCGCTCCAGCCGGGCAGCGTCTACTTCCTGCTCCCGCACTCCGTCTTCCAGGCCGAGTCCTCCGCCGTCGACCTCGCCTGCCTCATGAACCGCCTCACCGCGCTCGCGCGCAAGGGCGGCGGCTGCGCGCCCGCGCCCTGCCCCGTCGAGTCGCTCTTCGCCGGCCGACCCGAGGACCTGCAGCAGGCGCCGTCCAAGCCGCCCGCCGGCAAGTGCGGCGCCGCCACCAAGTCCCGGTCGTGGCGGCCGCAGCTCGACCGGATCGACGAGTCCATGGGCCGCTCCTCCATGCGGAGCTCGGTGTCCACCTGCAGCATCCGCAGCCAAGATTAGGCTTTTCTTTCGCTAGCTTCTTCTCCTTTGTTGTTGTTGCTGTTCTTGTTGTCGATGTGGTTGTTGTTTTGTTGATCTGTCGCATGGAAATTTAGTTGAGGTAGCTGGTTTCTCCGAGTGCCATCAAGAAAACTAGTTTAGATTTGTTCTACCTTGTTGTTGTTGTTCATGGTTATTGTGATCTGTGTATAGTGGAAATTTAGTTTTAGCTAGTGATTTGTTTTTCTGTGAGTGCCATCACTCAGATAGATGCCTCCGCTTATTTCAGCAACGGACCGGACCGCACATCATCGTAACTGAAGTTTGCTTCAAATCTCCAACTAAATCGGATCGGTAGCGACATACCGTAGTAAACAATATAGAGTACTACGAATGATAATAATAACAAGGAATCAAGAATAAGTTGGGTTGATTAGGCAAGCGCGCGCCATTGGCCCAGCTTGATTACAGTTCTTGGTCTGAGATACCTCTGGACTTCGCAGGCAGCTAGGCAAGTGGAGCTACTAGAATAATTCACTCATTTGACTTTCGCGCTCGTGGGATAGTTGATTCATAATCCATGCGCAAACCTGATGATTAATCTATTAGTTAGTGTGAAGATCACAAAAAGGGAGAGTTGGAGCTGGCTGCTGCCCTCGTCGACGATGTATATGCGAAGCTGACACCCCAGCTAACCTTTTCATTGGTTTCCTTTTCTGAGGATCAAAACAACGCCCACCGGATATATCCAAATGTGGTTTTGTCTTACAAGTCACCGCTTTCTTCTGTTCTTCTGCTGTACCGTCTGTTTGAAAATAAATGGCGACGCCATGAAGACGTAGAGTAGGACTTCTGGAGTATGCAGAAAAGTACGTAGAGTGAGTACAATAGTATTTCCGTTTTTCAATAAACGAGATGTTTCGAACATATTGATGTACATACAGAAACCAATGGTGCACCCAAAACGCATGTCCATGAATAAAGCGTCAGTAGTTTCCAACTGATGGAGTGTCCTGCAAACACGAATCACAAGTTGAGCAGCTCCTCCAAATTTTCTCTCCTAAGTCTTCAACTCTTCATATACGTACGTAGGGTACTCACCAATAAGATTATTACCTTTTTTTATTTCCATCAGTTCCCCTACATCCTCTCCTCTATACTGTATTATATATTTATCTATATTTTAATAGTTTATCTTAACTAACTTTGTACCAGCACCCAACAACAAGATCCACCAACAACGGATTGAAGACGTCTCCTCCACAATCTATAGAGAAGGAGGGCTGGGTTGGGAACCTAATTACTGGGAGAGGCTGTAGGGAAACCGTTGGAACCATATTTCCTCCCTCTCTCTCTCCCCTATATTTCGTATCGGCTAGCTATAGGGGTGCTGCTGAACTTGCTCTAAAGCAGAAGAGTGCAACACCGTCCATCTCACCGGCCAGCAAGCTGGACACGGCAACAGCAAAACCCCTGAGCCACTCACTACGCCTGCTACGGCTAGGATGGGATACGCTAGGATGCCAGTGAGATATTCAGGTCAGTGTCGCCATGACAACCACAACGCATGTTTCTGGGTCTTCATCTTTAGCCAAGCGCCATTGGCCTAGCTTGAATGCTACTTGGAGTTCTTCGTCCTAGATTCCTCTGGGACTCCACATCGTCAGGCAACTAGGCAAGTGGTGGAGCTACTAGCTAACGTACGTAATTCATTCATTTGACTTTGGCGAGCGTGGGAACTAATCTATGGCCAAAGTTGACGATTATTCCCTCTGTTCCATAATTTTTGTCTGGTTTTAATTTAAATTTAATCTAAAGTCAAGACAACAATTATGAAACGGAGTGGTTTAGTGTAGACAAGAGGAGGAGGAGGAGGAGGAGGAGGAGGAGGAGGAGGAGAGTGGTGGTCGCCGGTGGGCTGCTGTGTGCAGGTCACTCTCCCCTCCTCAATGTAAATGCGATGCTGCCACCCCAGCTAACCTTGGCAGTACTTCGTTTCCTTTTATGAAGATCCAGACAACACCGACCTCATAAATCCCAAATGCTTATCCTCACTGGTTTTGTCTTGCAATTAATCGCCTTTGTATTTCACTGTACCTGTTCGACTATAGCTGGCATCCTGACGTAGTACAGTATATAGCAGACTAATTTGCATACACGGCATGCGTGGTTTCTGCGGGGCACCTAGCAACGACCATGATGAATGATGAGTAATGTTTTGGTCGTGGCAAGACTTGGGTAGTCGTCTTGTTCCGGCTTGTCCTACGAGTCCTCATGCTGAGCGTCCTAGCTGTGAAGTCAGAGCTGTGTTGCGTCGTTCAAGCGACGACGAGCGGTCCAGCCATGAAGGTTTTCATCGGTGGGAGTCTTGTATGTCTCCACTTCGGATCTTTTCATCATAATCGGAGCTGCCAATCTTCCTTTCGCGATGAGTCAACTGTTGGCATTAGGCCGTTGCGGCGAGGTTTTCTTCATCCGTACCGTTGGCTCGAGGAGGAGTGATGACGATGACACCGTCGGCCGAAGTTTCTGAAATCTCGCCAGTAAATGGTGTTCTTTTTTTAAGTAAATACCAGACGGTATTTATCCATTTTTTGCAAATTATTTAAATTTTATCTTTTTATAAATTCTAGATAAGCTAGAAAAAAATTAAATTTTGTTCAAAAATATTGGAATGCATTTCCGGTAAACGATAATACCGATGTCCACCTGTATTTTTCTAGGACGAGAAGAACAACCTTGGCTAGAATGCTATGAGTCAACAACACTGCCTAATACAAGTTAGGTTATCTTGGGTTCCGCTAAATGGTGCAACAACCCTGTCTCATACTCCCTCTATCCTAAAATATGATGCCTATAATATTTGGATAAAATCAAACTTCTCAAAGTTTGATCAAGTATATAGAAAAAAGTGTTAACATTTATATTTTTAAATTAATATTTTTAGAACCATCATGAAATATTTTTTTCATATTATATGCATTTAAAGTTTTAGATGTTGATATTTTTTGTATATAGTTGCTCAAACTTTAATTATTTTTGACTTCGACTGAAAACTGTATGCATCCTAATTTGGGAAGGAAGGAGTTGGTTAACAAGAAGAGAGCACAACCTCGTATCAATGTCACTGGTCGGCCGCTCGTTGGCGAGGGGGCTTCCCGTTTTATTCTTAGTTCTTTTTTAATGTCTTCTTTGAGATGGTGAGGTGGCAGCGTTATCTTGAATGCAGAATATGGTCCTCTCCGTCCTACCCTCGCTCCAGTGGTATTCCTTAGCGCCGGTGGAGGGCGTGTGTTGCGTGTCTGGCGGGCCTCACGGGAACTGGTCAATTTTCGTGTTGGATAATGCGGCTCCATCAATCTATAGTTTTCATCATTGGCGATGGTTGTTGCTTTGAAATGCTGGTTCTTTGATGCCTTAGACTATAATTTACCATTTGTCTACTACAACTCCGGGCTAGTCACTACCCGCGCTACAACTAGCATGGGATACGTTAGGCTGCTAGTGAGATATTGGTTTTCAGATCAATATCTCCATGAAAACTACAACACATACAAAACCATCAAAATAACAAAGGAGGTGTCTAGTTTCTAAATAGAAAAAGAATATTTCTAGGATGGTCCCAAGAAATTCTGATTTTGAATCCAGCGGAAAATTAAATATTCCATTTTTAGGTTTATAGGTTTTTAAACCTAACGCCCTCGGTCTGGCTTTATGTACAAAGCCACCACGGTGTCACAAACACAAATCTGAGAGTATTCATAAAATTCCCGATCACTCATGGATCATGCACACATGCGATAGGACATAGACGTAGGAAGACTAAAACATGCAACAACGAAACATGGGGTCTCCAAATACATAAAAGGAAAGCATAACTCCATGGTTGGAGTATCTCTCATCATCATCATCATCATCATCATCATCATCATCATCATCATCATCATCAAGCTTCAGCCTTGATCCTTCCATGAAGCCCTCTAACCGCGTCTCGTGCAACGTCTAGTAGCTTCATGTTCCTCGGTGTAACTAGGACCCTCCAACACTACATATGAAATAAAACATCAGCTGGGTTACCAATTAGTTTCCCTTCAATGGTCATCTCATTGCGGATATTCCATAGATGCCAACATAAGACTGTGAAAATATACCATACTAATCTACCGAAGAACCCCTTTCAACCATGAGATACAGAGAGAAATATCCTGCACATGCAGGGTTCCAATCACAACCAAGGATCTCCCTCAGCTAACCCACATGAATTTTGCAAGATGACATGCAAAGAACATGTGGTTTCCATCTTCTACTTCCCCGCAGAGCGTGTAGGCCAGTCGAAGTTCCCTGGGTCTTGGCCACATGTTCATCTACCTCTGATAAGCTGCCAAAGAAACACGTTGATCTTTGGCGACACTCTGGCTTTCCACACCTCCTTGAAGTGGGTGACCGCCGCCCCTTATGACAGCTTAAGGTAGATCGAACTCATGAAGAAGCCCCCTGAGGCTTTCAAAGACCAAGATATCAAATCTTCTTGGTCCGATGGTCCAAAACTGGAGCTCGATCCCTACGCAAGTTTTCCCATTTTACCGCTTACGCAAGACTCAATGCCACAGGAAGAAAATCTCTCGCTCCTCAAAGAATTGTGCCTTGCCAAACCCATCAATCCATCTCACCTGCATCCGCCAGATTTCCAGGCCACTATACATATATATATGAAAAATACATATTAAATAAATCTTAAATGTAAAAAAAACTAAAATAAATTCTCATGTGTACGTCTGGAAAATCTATATTCACACGTAAAGTTTCACCGAAAAAAAGACAAAAAAAAAGTCTTGTGAAAAGCTAATTTAGAGCACAAAAATTTATCAACAAATGTCATTATCACGTGAAAACTTTGTGTACAAACATAGAATATTTGAGTCTACATCTGGATATATTTTTCGATATTTTGAAATATTTTGAAGACAATAGGTTCATCTAGATTTGTGAGCCGAAATGGATTTCCGCACTATATCCTGCTATAGAAAAGCTGCTCCTGAGATATTCGCGACGTCTCTGCCAGCACGAATAGACAAAAACATCAGGAGAGCTGTGGAACAATCGACATACTATATGATAGTCACGGCAACCTCTGAACAATTCCTCCCGGGATTCACACACAACATTTTCTATTATCAAGTTGGACGAGCCCGTCCCCGTTCCTTTCAGTGCCCTGTTTCGTATGCCCACTGACAAACAAGAAAATTATGTGCAGGGAAAAATTACCCAAGTTTCAAGCTAGGTTCCTTGCATAGCATCGCCATCATCGTCGGCTGACTGGCCTCTGTGGAAATATTGCGCCATGGTGACCCACCAGGGACCTACGATTCTTACAGCGTCACTAACCAGAGCGCGACCGATCTTGGGTAACCTAGGAAGAACAGATCTGTGCCGCCACTTGTCGCTGACGCGGCATATATATATCAGTTGCTATGGTCAAGTGTCCAACTGGAGTCGGCAATTGCAATGTGCCTGCCGCCATTTGTTGCTGGCAGTACCAAGTCAAGTTCTATGCTTGGCCCGTCTCTAAACCCCAAGAGATTCTGATGCGAGATGTCAAGTTCTTGGTGGATCATCCATAGGTTAGGGACAAAACCAGATGCTCAGTGCAGCTGTCTACGACTTTGTCAACCCGGTGATCCTGTTTCTTTACTGCTTTGTAGCAGAAGAGGCATCTGCTCGAAGGTACTGTGATAAACAAAGGAGACTGAAGTGATTGTTAATTTATCAGCTAAATTTGTGCCACGTACAAAATATTCTCCTGCTGTTGCGGATCGAAGGGCAAGGGGCCTGAATTCCTGATGCTGGTCGCTTGGTGAGGATGGTTGGTCACATTATTTCTTCATTTTAACGATTGGCTAGCGAAGAGGGATCCTTCTCGCACATGGCCAAATGGTTCGATAACATTTCTTAGAGAAAGATGTGGCGTGTTCGGGGGAAAAGTGTCCACAAAAAAAAGTAACTACTGAATACCTGGTTCTTTGGGTGGGATGTTACCAATTATAATGGCAACATCGACGCTGACACCAGAGTACTAATGAAAGAGGTATGATAGATATGGATACCAACACCATATTTCCAAAACCTTCGAAGGACAGGCATGTTGACAGTTGACATATGTCTGAAAAGAAGAATCGAGCACACATGATACTGGTTTAACTTGAGCAACAGCCCACCTTTGGAATATCTGCAGAACAGTGAGAAATATGGAATTCTTTCTCCAGATTTGTCTGGATTAGTATAGAAACTTCCACAGTTCTAGATGCTAGCAAACTAGTAATAGGAAACAGAATTCAGGATCATACTTCCAGCATATCTCATACGGAGTAGTAGGCTAGTTGGAAAAATTACTGGTGCTGAGCAGAAGGTAAGCTTTCTGCATTTTCTTCACCATTGACCTTTTCGACCATGGTTACAACAAGCCTCACCTCACTAAATACTTCTGCCGCCTCTTCTGGACATCCGATCCCACAGCAAGCATTGATCATGCAGGTCTAAGAGACCCGTTTCTAACTGTGCTCTTCAAATGATTAAGATCTCCTACTACATCGGATCAGTAGTGACAGATGTAAATAATAACGATAATAGCATGAATAGGTAGGTTAATTAGGTAAGAGGTCTTGATCTGAGATAGCTTTGGACTCGGCATCCGCAGGCAACTACGCAAGTGGAGCTACTAGCATACTGATTCATTTGACTTTCGCGCATGAAGGATTAATTCATAGTAATCTACGGGCAAAGTTGATGATTTATTAATCAGATAGTGTTAAGACATGAGAGGAGTGTGCGGACGGGCTGCTGTGTGGGTGTCACTCTCCCTCCTCGATGCAATGCAAAGCTGCCATCCCAACTAACATTTCTTTTTATTTCCTTTTCTCACGATCCAAACAGCACTCACCGGATAAATCAAAATGTTCACCCATCTATTCTACTATCTGGCAAATGACAATTAAACGGTCTTTGTATTACCTATTCGAAAGTAAATGACATCCTAAAGATGTAGATTCAGACTTCTTAAAAAAATCGTTATATACGTATGTAACAAAGTACTGGGATTTGGCAAATGAAAATAATATATTCTATTTTTGTTCTAAGATATAGTTCAACGCATTTACATACAAAGTTTAATGGTGCATCCATAAAGCATGCACATGTCTAAAATGCCACGTATCTTCGAACCTATCGAGTGTCTTGCCAATCGAATTCAAATATACTCCAGATTTCAGGTAGAAGATGCAACATGTATGCTTTATTTTAAGCAAAAGAAAGGCCCCAGTACCAAACGGAGTCCAATATAAGTTACTTCCTCCAATCCATAATAAGTTTTTACTAAGTAACCGATACTTATTTTGGATCAATGGGAGCAGTTTATCTTGAGCCATTTTGGTTGGTTAACCAGAACTGCACATCCCCATCCATGTCACCGGCAAGCTGGATACAGCAACCGCAAATCCCTGGGACACTACCACCATGCTAGTTCTTGGATATACTACTATATGCTAAGCTGTTAGTTTTGTAGGTTCGTTTCGCCTACAAAACCCATCCATCTCATTGGCCACTATACCCTAGTAGCTAAGCTGCTACTGCGATATTCGCAATGTCTCTATCGACAAGAATAAATACTAATGATACCAGTAGAGTGTAGAGATGTGAAACCGGCGACAGAAAACAATACGCAGGAAAAACCTCTGAACAATTCCTCCCAGGAACTACATACTGTTTGTAACATCAAGTTGGCCAAGCTGTCTCTTTCAGCCCTGTTACGTACACCCATCGACAAACAAATAACAGTATATGTAGGGAAACATGAACCAAGTTGCAGGGTTTGTTCCTCGCCATCAGCGGCGGCTTGACTGAACCTGTGGAAATACTGCGCAATGGGTGACCAACCATGGATACTTGCAGCGTCACTAGCCCGAGCGGGACCATGCATCCAAACTCCTTAAGATCGATCTTATGTAACCTAGGAAGAACACATATGTGCCGCCACTTGTCGCTGATGCAATGTAGCAGCTGACATGGTCAAGTGTCCGGCACAGCTGAATGATACACCGGAGTAGGCAATGGCAATGTTCTTGCCGCCATTTGTCACTGACAGTATGTGCCCAGTAAAGTTCTATGCTTGGTCCAACTCTAAACCCCAAGAAATCATGATGCAAAATGCAATTTTTGGTGGAAGATCCATAGATTAGGGACAAACCCAGTGACCTGGCGCAGTGGTCTAGGACTCCCGGTGACGCTATTTTTTACTGCTTTTCAGCAGTAAGATCAACTTTCAGAAGATGCATCGACATGAGGGTAATAGATAAAGTAACTACATCGATTATAAATTTATATGCTGAAGTGAGCTATTTAAAACCATATGAATCTCGTGATGTTGTGAGTCGAAACGCAAGGGCCTGATGCCGGCTGCTTGGTGAGGACTGTCACATTCTTTCTTCATTTTATTTTCATCTTTTCCTAGTTTGGATCTTGCCAATTGGCTTGCGTGGAGGGTTGCTTCTTGCCTGTAGAAAAATGGTTGTATAACATTTTGTTGAAAAAAAACATGAAATGCTATTGCGTGTTCGAGGAAAAAAATGCCCACGTTCAGAATTAACTACAATACCTGGTCCTTTGGGTGTGAGGTTATAAATTATAATAGCGACATCGACACGATCATGTCCTCGGACTACAAATCAATGAGTGATAGATATGTATACAAACATGATATTTCCAAAATTTTCTAAGGACGGGCGTGTTGACAGTTGACATATGTCTGATAAGAAGAGTTAATCACACTGATATTCCAATTTGATCAATAGCCTACCTTTTTGCATATGAGCTCAGGAGTACGAAATAACGAATTCTTTCTTCAGGTTGGCCTTGAGGTCCCGGTGGACGATCTTGAGGCAGGAGTCCTGGTGGTGGTAGAGCAGGCCGCTAGCGATGCCCAGGATAATGCTCTGCCTCTATGCACCACTAGAGGGGAACGTAATGAATTATTTATTGTCAGCAGTGGCGTATTTAGTCTGAATCTTATGGTTCAGTGCATTCAAAAAACATGAACATGTTTGCTGCCTAGTTACAGTTAGATCAGTATATTAGGATCTGCAGTTTCAGGTGTTAATTTATACCATAGTGGAAAAAGGAAAAAACAGCCAAAGTACTTGTCCAGTTTTATCAACGAGCCGCTGAGCTTGCTGTATAGATTCAGGCAAGGTTATGCTGTTGCATCTACATCTGTTTTCTGTAGAGTAGTTACTGCAGGGTTGCTGATTAGAGGTATCCTGCACTTATTTTGGATCAGAGGGAGCAGTTTATCTTGAGCCTTTTAGGTTGGTTAACCAGAACTGCACAGCCCCATCCATGTCACCGGCAAGCTGGATAGAGCAACTGCAAATCCCTGGGACACTACCACCATGCTAGTTTAACTTACAGAAGATCCAAAATCAATGTCGGTGACGCAACAGAATGACTGCGTCTTCGAGGGAGCACAGCCTTCCGTCAGCACCAGAGTTGCCCTGATCAAGGAAGAAGTCAGAATGTGGTCGAGAGCTGGCACCCTGGGACTGTGTATCCTCTTGCCGACGACCTGGGACGTCCATTAAGCATCCACTCTTATAATCTTCCTCTTAGGAGGGTTGTAGAACTTTCTATCTTTTCAATGAAATGAAACGCAAAGAGTCCTTTGCGTTTTCTCGGAAAAGTCGGTGATGCTATTTTTTACTGTTTTTAGCAGGAAGATCAACTTACAGAAGATGCATCCACATGACGGTAATAGATAAAGTAACTACACCGATTATAAATTTATATGCTGAAGTGAGCTATTTAAAATCACACGAATGAGCTATTAAAATCATATGATTATCGTGATGTTGTGGGTCGAAGCGCAAGGGCCTGATGCCGGTCGCTTGGCCGGTGAGGACCGTGACATTCTTTCTTCATTTTATTTTCATCTTTTCTTAGTTTGGATCTCACCAATTGGCTAGCGAGGAAGGTCGCTACTTGCCAGTGGACAAATGGTTGTATAACATTTTGTTGAAAAAAGACATGAAATGCTATTGCATGTTCAAGCAAAAAAAATCCCACGTACAGAAATAACTACAATACTAGGTCCTTTGGGTGTGAGGTTATCAATTATAATGGCGACATCGACATGATCATGACCTCGGACTACTAATCAACGAGTGATAGATATGTATACGAACATGATATTTCCAAGTTGTTTTAAGGACAGGCCTGTTGACAGTTGACATATGTCTGATAAGAAGAGTCAACTATACTGATATTCCAATTTGACCAACAGCCTACCTTTTTTGCATATTTAGCTCAGGAGTACAGAATATCGCATTCTTTCTTCAGGTTAATTTTGATTTGCATAGAAACTAGCAAAAGTTTGGGTGCTAGCTAGTAACAGAAAATAAAATTCACGATTGTACCTCAAGCATATCTCATAATAGCGGAAGTTATTGGTGCTGCGTAGAAGCGAAGCTTTCTCCATTTTCTTCTCCATTGACTTCAATGAAGACACCCCAGTACTGTAACTTGCCATCTCTTTGTTCACACCCATTTCCACCCTTACATCCACAACACGTCCCCTATTCTCATCAGCAGCATATAAGTTTGACGGTAGCACATAAATCCACCATGCTCGGGCTCCATGTTGATCACATGATCAATCACCTTCCAAGCTAAACTGGTGTTTCCATGATCACGACATGCTGCGGCCAGTATACACCATATTACAGGATCAGGTTTCACAGGCATCGCCAGGGCAAACCCAAACACCTCCAACATGCCAGATCTGCACACGTCCACCATGCTTCCATAGTGCTCCATCCATGGCATGATGTGATACTCTTCGAACATGGACTTGAATAACTGGTGTCCTTCGCTCACCAGCTGTCGTTCTTTGTGATTTGTACAATGGAAAATTTCGTTTAGCTTTTTTCCCCCGGTGAGCGCCATCAGTTAGATGTCTGCTGGCTGCTTGTATCAGCACAAGATCCAATCCTGATAATAAGTTAATAACATGAACATGTAGGTTAATTAGGCAGGAGCAACTGGTCCAGCACTCCAGTTTGATTGCTACTTGCAGGTCTTGGTCTGCAATTCCTCTGGACTCCACAGGCAAGTAGCTAGGCAAGTGGAGCTAATAGCATATCATAATTCATTTGACTTTCGCGCTCGTGGGATTGCTGCTTCATAATCTATGTGCAAAACTGCTGATTAATTATCAGTTAGTGCCAAGATAAGAGGAGGAGAGTGGGAGCAGGCTGCCTGCGGAGATCACTCTCCCTCCATGTGATGCGAAACTGCCACCCCAGCTAACATTTCCTTTATTTCTTTTTTCTTCATGTGGAAACAACACCCACCAGATCAATCCAAAATGCACGACACTCTGCTGTATCTTGCAATTAAACCGCCTTTTTGTTCGAACTAGATGCCATTTGGCATATAAAGATGTATAGTACTACTCACACTTATTGATTTGACTATATGTACGTAAAAAGGTATTTAGATTTGTGACATGAAAAATAATAAAGTTGGTACTTCACTAAAATATTTCAACGTATTTCACTAAAATTGAGTATAAAGTTAAGGGTGCATCCATAAAGCATATCCATATCTAAAATGTCACGTTTTACGCATACTGTCTTTAACACCAAGATAGCCAAGCCGTCTCTTTCACCACCCTGTTTCGTACGCCAACATAGAAACAAAGAACGGTGTACACAGAGAAAGATGACCAAGTTGCAGGCTTTGCTCCTTGCCATCGCCTTTAGCTGACTTAAACCGTGGAAAAATCGCGCCATGGGTGACCAACCTTTCATAGTACATACAGCGTCACTAGCCCAAGCGTGACCATCCTAACTCTTTCAGGCCGATCTTGGTAACCTAGGAAGAACGGATCTGTGGTGCCACTTGTCACGGACGTGGCGTAGCGGTTGACATGGTCAAGTTTTCAAGAGAGACTACACTGGGGTAAGCAATGGCAATGTGCCTGCTGCCATTTGTCGTTGACAGTACGTACCCGGTCAAAAGTTCCATGTTTGGTCCATCTCTCTAAACCCCAAGAAACCATGATACGGGACGCCAACTTTTTTTGGTGAAAATCCATATATATATATAGGGGCAGACCTGGTGGCGTGATGTGGTTGTCTAGGACTTTGTCAACCCAGTGGCGCTGTTTTTACTGCTTGTTAGTGAGAACATGTTGCAGAACAAAATGTCCGCAAACAAAAATAAATACTCCCTCTATTCCCATTTATAAGGCGTGTGTGCATTTCGTGACAAAGATTGACCATAAAATTAGAGCAATAATATATAGATTATTTTGTACAAAAATAATAGTGCTAGATTTGTATTGATTATTGAAAAATACTTTCTAATGGTATAAATGGGAATAGAGGGAGCACTGAATACCTGTTTCTTTGTGGGTGAGGTTATCAATTATAACAGCAACATCGACACAGAGCATGACCTCAGACTACTAATCAACAATCATGACAGATATGGATACCTATTTCCAAAATGTTCAAAGGACAGGAGTGATGACAGGTTAACCTATGCCTTATAAGAAGACTCCACCACAGTAATATTCCGATTTGACGAAGTGCCTAACTTTTTTCATCTTTTGTAGAACAGTAAGAATTATTTAGTAACAGAACATAAAATGCATGATTGTATTTGAAACATATCTCATGGTAGTGGAGTTGAAAAAAGTTACTGGAGCTGTGTAGAAGAGAAGCTTTCTGCATCTTCTTCACCATTGATTTCGATGTAAGACGACACAGCAGTACTGCATCTTGACGTCTCTTTCCTTGCACCCATCTCCACCCTGACATCCACAACACGCCCCCAGCTCTCATCAGCAGCATATATGTTTGACGCGAGCACATAATTCCCCTGATGGTCGGGATCCATGTCGATCACATGATCAACCACCTTCCTCGCTAAACTGATATTTCCATGATCACGACATGCTCCGGTCAGTACACGCCATATTACAGGATCAGGCTTCACAGGCATGGTCAGGATGAACTGAAACGCCTCGTCTAACAAGCCAGACCTGCACAGGAGGTCCACCATGCTTCCATAGTGCTCCATCCATGGCGTGATCTGATAGTCTTCGACCATGGACTTGAAGAGCTGGCGCCCTTCGCTCACAAGAGCGGAGTGGCAGCAGGCATTGATCATGGTCAGGAAGATAACCTCGTCCGGCCAGAACCCTTGCCTGAGCATCTGGGAAAACCGGACAAGGGCAGCAGCCCCATGCCCGTGCACGGCGAGCGCCTGTATCATGGCCGTCCAGGTCACCACGGTCCTCTTCATGCCCATCGAGTCAAATATCTCGCATGACCTTGTCAGCCTACCAAGCTTACCATGCATATGGATGAGCGCGTTGGCGACACGGGTGTTCGTCTCCAAGAATCCATTCTCGCACGCATACTGCTCCACCCAGTTCCCCAATTCCGATGTACAATCCAATTTTGTGCACGCCGAGATGACCGCGAGCAGGGTGACCTCATCGACCTTGACAACAGAAAGCCTCATATCCTGAAACACTTCCAGCGCCTCTTCCGGGCGTCCATTCTCGCAGCAGGCATTGATCATGCAGGTCCAGGAAACCACGCTCTTGGTGTCTCCCATGCCAGCGAACACCGTGTTCGCTTCAGCAAGCCGTCCGCACCTCCCGTACATGCTCACCAGCGCGTTGCGAAGGCGCAGATCGAGAACGGGGATATTCCTCACGGCGTACCCGTGGAGCTCTCTCCCGTGCGCCAGACCCCTCAGCTGTGCGCACGCGGAGAGGAGGCTCGTGACGGAGAGGTTGTTGGGCCGGGAACCGGCGCCTACCATGGCGCAGGCGGCGAGCAGGGCGTGGTGGGGCTGACGGGAGCGCGCGCAGGCGGAGAGGAGGGTGTTCCATAGAGGGATGTCGCGGCGGGGCGTTTCGTCGAACAGCTGGCGCGCGGCGGCCAGGCGGCCCGAGGCGGCGTAGGACTTGAGGAAGGAGGAGCAGAGGTGGAGGCAGGAGGGGAGGAATCCGAGCTTTAGGGCGTGCGCGTGGAGCTCGGCGGCGGGGGCGGCGGAGAGGGCGCCGAGGATGGCCGCGGCGTCGCGCAAGCCGGCGGTGGCGGCGCTCATGGGTCATGGCGGCAGCAGCACACCCGTGGCATTTGATTTGAGTGCTATGGGATAAATGACAAGAAGGGCACTGTATCCTTCTAAATTTTGGTACTACTATATCAGCCGCATGTAAATTGATAGTGGCGATACGTAGACCGTTTTTTAAATCTATGAAAATTTTACTTTTTGATATGTCAAAAAAATCGCACTTTCTTACGTGAACCAATTTTTGGTATAGCTTTTGCCATATTTTATTATCTCATAAATATGAGTTAGAAATAACAATAAAGAAAAAAAGATACAAAGATATCCGTTTCAGGGTAAAATATACCCTTTACTTTAATTATTTCAAATTATTTTATTTGGAATTTGACCATTTCCACAGGTACTTTAGGTACTTTTTTTCTTTATTTAGAAAGTATAAAGTTCTTTTTCGAAAGATTACCCCTGTCTTTGAAAAATCTTTCATGATATAGGTAATATTGTAATCTACAAATCTGTAAATTTTCAGAATGAAATATGTTCTATTTTGGACTCAGCAAAATTAACAAATCGTGATTTCATTATTGGTGAATAGTAATGACCAGTACACTATAATCTAGATTTTATTATTTGTGAGATTTTGTCATTTTTACTGAGGGCAAATGAAAACGTAGTTCAATCTGAAAATTTACACATTTATTAATTCCAACATTCTCTACGTCTATGTATTTTTTTTCATAATTTTGTGGAACTATAAAATTAAAAGTTTTGAAATTTTTGAGGGAAAAACAAAGAAACCGGCACATGTAGCCCGGGCTATAAAAGATATTTTCGTATGTAAATTGGCATTTTAAGTTTACTGTTGCTTCTATAAAAAACGAAATTTTGAGAGAGCTTTGTAGAAAATATATTAGACTAACTATAAATGGTAAGCCAAAATTCTTCACCACAAAAATAAGATAAGCCAATTTTGGTATGAAATATAAAAACTTATGCTCCAATGTATTTTGGGTAAGCCAGGAGATGAAAGTGTGAAAACAAATATTTTTTTTCTTGTAATGCATTTCCAACTCTAAAGTGAATGCCAAAAATGATATTTTTTCATTAAATAAAAACTCACAGCATAGGTGAGAAACCCCAACGGCGCCCATGATGGGGATGAATCGAGGGGTTTTTTAATGCGATACCCAGGTGTCGAAACCGGGTCGGCAATCTCCAGCTAGAGGGAGCAGGCTCGTGGCCACCACGCTATAGAAGCGTTCGCGTTGAACATAGCATTTCACATCATTTTAAATACGTGATCTGACCCGACGAGTGCATGCGCTGATGCACTTATGCTGAAGCTAACAACATACACACACAAAGTTAGCAAGCTATTAAGCATCTGAGCAGTCAATAGTCCCAAGGACATAAAATTGTTTTTCTAAGCAGAGGCAAAAGTTAAGAATGAAATTGCACAAGTATTTGGCAAAAACCGAGCTAAGACCAAAGGATGTGTGTAAAGCTAACTTTGTAAAACAAAAACAAATGTGATACGGAACTTTTTCACTGGATAGACTCCGCAAATATCAGCTATTTTTAGATGTAAGAATAACCAATGCATTCGTATATCCATTCAATCCGAATGTTTACACAACAACTCCATTGTGCCCTACTGTAAAGGTATACAAAGAGGCTAAAGCCGTAATGGAAATCAAGCATAAGTCTGAAAATCATTCCACCCAAACAGGCTTTCTCGAATGTTTTGAGACACCATCCTAACTCTCAGCCGAGCAGGTAACTGGAGTAGCTGTCATGGAGTATGATGCAGAGGGGTCAATCTTCAATGCTTTGGCCATCCTTTGAGACACCATCCTAAATCTCAGCCGAGCAGGTAACTGGAGTAGCTGTCATGGAGTATGATGCAAAGGGGTCAATCTTCAAAGCCTTGGCCATCCCCTCTTCCTGGCTTGTCTCCCCCCCTGAATCCTGATGTTGCTCCCTGTAACAATAGAAAACATGGCACTCTTAGGAACTGAACTGAGCTTGGTTTGAGAACTGTGGGAGATTTTTATGGTGATAGATACCTGAGCTTCTGCCCGAATATCCTCTAGTTCAGCCACCACTATATCGATGAACAGACAGTTTCCAAACATCTCTGCATTGCAACAAAGTTAATAGCATTAGTAAGATAGCTCATACAATTAACTCTTTAGGGAAGTGTTAACAGAAACAAAAGCATGTGTAAATCTTTCAGATATCATAGCATCCATATACCATCCTAGAGCCACGCTACATTTTTATGAAAAAAGAACATGCTACATGGAATTATGCTACTTTAACAACTTAGAGAAATTAGGCAACAACATGATTGATAATTTGCAGCACGCCATACTTCTAAATGTGCAGGCATGATCCCAACAGGACAGAGAACAGATCTCGTTAAGAAAACAAGACAGAGAGAACACAGTTGCACACAACAACTCTTGCAAAATATTTCTTATCAAAGGACTTATAATACTCATATAGCATGTATACATGATATCTATCACACTAGAAGTACAGCAGACTTCAAATCCTTATGAAATAAGCACTTGTGATGCAAGTTCCCTACTGGTAATTATCAATATTTTGAGATGGAAATCTAATTGTCTCTGTTTTTTTGGGAACAGATCAGGTTCTTCATTGTTATAAGGAAACAAATGTTACTATCTTCCTAGTGCTAAACAACAACTCTTGTACCTTAGCTGAACTTCACTGCCGCCTACTGGAACCCTTTTCTGTTGGAGAATCAACGATGCTTGCAATCATCCACCAGCTCGGAGCAACAAAGGTGGAAATGGGGAAGTATGCTGGCTCAAAAGAAAAAGAGGTTAGTGGAGAATGCCATATTGAGCTTACCTGCACAACTGATGAACTATCCATGGCAATCTCAATAGGCCACATAGATCCGAACTGTTTTGAAGCAACAGCTTGGTTTTGATTTTCCTCCAAGCAACTTGTCAGACAAAAATCAGCAATTTTTGTCACCACGCTGTTATCCAGAAATATATTTGTAGGTCTGAGATCAAAGTGAACGACGCAACTCTTGCAAAGATGGTGTCGACCCTTTCAAATCCCTTGATTACTTTATAGCGCTTTAGCCATGCAGATTCATGCATCTATAAATAAGAGAGAAGTTTGTTAAATATTTGAGATACTCGAAGCTCTTAATCTTCAGAAAGGCTAGATAGTACACATGCATAGGGAGTAATTTCTATTACATGAGTTGGATGCTTGAAACAAATAGTATTTACTAAACCACATGGAAAGTATGCAAACAATCCTAAACAGCCTATCAAAAACAAAAGATACTACCTCCGTTTCAAGGAATAAGGCGCACGCGTATTCCAAGACGAACTTTGACCATACAAATTGAGCAACAAAATCTTGATTATATTATATGTAATTAGTATCATTGGATTCGTATTGAAAAGAACTTTTTAATGATACCAATTTCATACAAACAATGTTTATCTATTTGAAGTAATTTTTGGTCAAACAAAAAGCACGTAAAACGAGGGCGCCTTATTCCTTGAAACGGAGGTAGTAGAAAGCAATGTTATGTGACACATGATCCTACCTTTCATATGAGCATGAAGGCTCCATCTAGATAGACATTCAAACAAGAGCATTTGTCTGGCTTGACAAAAAAATTGTTATATTCCGTCTTTCTTGGTGTGTCAACACATTTTTTTTGTTCTTTAAGTTCAACCACTTGGTGGAACTTCTCATGCATACGTGTGTTGGACAACTTCATTGCAGTTGTACAATGCCCAATCAATCCTACACGTCACAAAAGATACTATCAGTATCACATTGAGTTTTCCCACAAAAGAAGTATCAAATTAAGAGTTTAGATTAACTATGATTATAACCCTTAGAAATAAGAGTCATCATACCTGAATTGAGAGAGCTTGAGTGGAGAGCAAGCTACAAAATAATCAAGGGATTTGCATGGGAGACACTATCTCCACGAGATTCATACTCTTCACTTGGAACTCAAACCTGCAAATATACTACTAGATGACAACATGGTGCCAAAAATTGCAGATTTTGGTCTGTCAAGATGCTTTGATGAAAAGCAAAATCAGGCTCGCTATTACTTCAAAACCGCTAGGATCTATGAAAGCCGGGTTTGAGCTTTCATCCACTCATCTCTTCTGTACTAGTAGCTGTCAAACAAGAGAGAGACATGTTACTATTTATGAAGCTACCAGATCCAACTCCTAGTTACTCAAGTAAAATTGTGCTCATATCTATAGCAGCAGAGATAGATGCCAGGACCAGACCAATATTGTCGACAGACACACAGGGAGTATATGCAGCATAACTTAGATTAGAAGTGCTATTTATGAAGCTACCAAATCCAACTACTGGTTACTCAAGTAAACTTATGCCCATATATATCTATAACAACAGAGATAGATGCTAGGGAAACTTTTGTGGCTGCAATCTAACTAAAAACTGGGTAAAACTGTGTGACAACACCGTCAGTAAAACAGACAAATATAGTCAACACAGACACACAAACAGGGAGTATAAGCTGTGGGCGGAAACTACCGACGAATTCACCAAGAAACTGATGCTAAGTATACAGCGTGAACCTAACAGCATCATAAAAATAGATGACCACCAGCATGGAGCGGGGCTAAGCAAGCAGCGACACTCAGATAGCATGCGGGAGGAGCATATGCAAGATCTACTACCGAACTTAGACAAGAGGAAGAAAGGATATGGTGATTACCTAGAGGCGGCGGGGTGGACTGCGAGATTCAGATCTGGTGAGGTGAGGACTGGGTGAGCACTGGAGGCCCTCTTCTTTAAAGGGAGGCTCAGACCTGGACCTGGCATCCTAATCAGCCCTAACGGGGAGTCCAGCTGGTTGGTCTGCGTTTAACGCCGTCAAAGTCCACTCTACGCATCGACCAAAAAATGCCCCGCCTCCCCTCTCACTGGAACGCTCAGTCATTTTAACCATTTGTTTTTCTTACTGGAAACAGACGAAAGATGCTATTGATCACACTAATCAAGACACTCCCATTTTGTTCGATGCAAAGTCGGAAACTATCCCGTATTTGAAATTTAGAACTCTGCTTCGCCTTCGAGAGTGGACTCGAGATCACTAGTATTTTCACAACCTGGAGAACTACCATAACACACAAATACATCATTACGATAGCTCTTATTATTTTTCCTACCAAGCTACAAAATATTACAACACTTCTCAGCTCAGGGCTTCAGAGACCCGTACATAACTCTATTTGAACCCCATAGCTACCACTGGGATCCTGACTAGGTGTCCCCGGTCACCCTTCATGGTGATCTCTCCAAAACTGTAGGTGCCAGTCACCGACCTCGTCGTGAGGGTCGCCATGATCTCTCTGGACGACCCCGGGAGCACCGTCAAAGCAGGAGGCGAAACCTCCAGGGCGATCTCCGATGACATTCTAGTCATGATGGTGTAGGTTTCTGCCTCGTCGGCCACATTCGTGACCGTCCGCTTCACGGTCTGCGTGCCTTTCAGCTGGGAGACCGTGATGGAGGGGATATTGAGGTCGTAGGGTCGCTGCCCCTTTGGACTGGAGCTGCAGCGCGAGCCGGTTATGTTTGATACTTCACTCTGATCAACGTCAGGGATTGAGCACAAAAATGTGATGTAATCTTGATGAGCTGCCAACACAAGCAATGCAGTATTAGACTTGAATATGGCATTGCTACTTAATAACTCGGAACTGCTTATTTAACAAGAGTTCGATCGAAAGAATTCAACTTACTTGCATCTAGAACAAGGCCAGGATCCAGGGCGGCTTTTGGGTTAACCGCGCCACTACCATAATCAAACGGTGTGGCCCGTGTAAGTGTCAACATTTCTGATGTGGAGTATTGCTGCGCCCTAAGAGGATGGCTGCCCTTGTCGATCGTATTGGCGGTAGTCATCAAGGCAGACTTTATTGCTGAGGGACTCCACTTTGGGTACTTCTGTTTTATTAGTGCTGCAATGCCAGAAATATGTGGTGCAGCCATGCTAGTTCCAGACATCATTGCAAACCCTTCTCCTGAAAAATAACATTGGCACGACACAGAATTTGGTTAGCTCAGATCGAATGGCTGTCTCCCTCTTTACGGATCGCAACCATCAAAAGAGACAAGATTGCTTAAACTACGTAGTCTCAAAGCATTGAGAGCACATTGGCATAAAGGAAGCATAGTGGCATTTCTTATTTTAACTAGACTAATAATCGACTGACCACGACATGCTGAAAACAAGCATGACAAGAGCTTACCAGCATAGTTTGCTTCATCTGTTCCATTAGGCGCCCATGCAGCCCATATAAGATTTCCAGGAGCGAGTATGTCAGGCTTAAGAACATCAGCGTCTTGAAAACTAAAATCTTTTACATCAGGCCCTCTTGAAGAGAACAAAGCAACTTGGGGAGCTGAATTGAACAGTGTTGGCGCCAAACCATCTGCAATACCAACTGTTGCTTCGAACGCTGTAGCCCTTCCAGCCCAATCTCTTGTTGTGGACGAGTTGTAGTAGTCTATAAGATCCTACATAGCCAGAAGTAGTGTCATCATTCTGTATCAGAAATATCATTTTAGACCCAAACATGTATGGTACAAATTTTCTTATTTGCCATGTCAGCCTACAAATAGCAGCAGTAAATGCAATCCACACTACTGCTCTGTAAGCATTTGCAAGTTGATTCCATGAGATTAGTGAATAGTTCTACTGTACACTAACTTTTGGAATCATGACTTCTATGCAGCTGATAGACAAACAACAAATAACAGGCTTATCTATTACCATGCTTAGACTGCATGTTGCATTTTGCTATTTCTATATACATTTAGAAATGGTGTTTGCCAATGGGTGACACTCACAATAAGGTTCCATCAGGGATAAACTACCTTTGTTTTGCTGACATCTGTGATGAGAATCCCGGGAATATTCACAGGCACAGGATCAAACTTTGTTCCTGGGTAACTACTCTCGACAGCAACAACAAAGCCTGCTGCACCAAGACTCCTGGCCGTTTGAGACACTTTCTTGATTGAAGCTGTCCCGGCAATATAATTATAAGAATAGCCGCACAAAAGAATTTTGCCCTGAACCTTTCTCTTATTTAGGAGTTCTGGTCTTTGACAATCTAGAGCACTGTACTTGGTTGCAGATGAACCCAGCAGAGCATCAGTAGCAGAAATAAGGCCGAATGATTTATTTCCATGTGTTGCAGCTGTAGTCAGATGAGAGATTAGAGAATTATCAACTAAATAGAACTTTAAGTGAATTGTAAGAACACCAGTGTCACCTACGGCATAAATGGACATTTGTTGACAGTAATAACAAACAGCACAAAAGGACTACAACTCTACATCAAGTGCCTTTGTGGAACAATGAACAAAACTCAGAACGTATCTTCCGACCAAATCATTTTAACAATTACATAAAAGTGCTGGAGAAATAGTTTACTAGGATCCAATAAGAATCTGGTATAGTAGGCTTCCGACCAAATCATTTTAAGAATTACATAAAAAGTGCTGGAGAAATAGTTACATGGATCCAATAAGAATCTGGTATAATAGGAACCCAAAGTAAAGCTCGTGTGTGATGACTAACACTTTTAAGTATGTGTGGGATGTTGCCAAGGATGCCATGCAAGTTATATTGACCAATGGCAGGCTATATTTTGTTAGAAAACATGCACGGAATGGACTTACGTGATACTCCAAGTCCACCAAGACGCTTTCCATTTCCCAGTATCAAATGATTCTTGTATCTGCGGTCATCAACTCCAGCAGCAACAGTGGTTATCCATGGGCTGAATGACACCAGTGTTTTTGGAAATGGTCCTCCATTTCCGGCAGCTTGGGCAACAAACACACCAGCTTTTACGGCAGAAAGGAGCGCAGCATCGAAGGGATTCAAAAATGTAGTGCGTGTAGCTGTTGATGGGCTATTTGGTCCAACAGAAAGGTTGAGAATGTCAACACCATCTTGAACAGCCTGCAGGTAGCCAGCCATATGTGTTAGCTCCTACATGTTGGAAGCTCTCGCTCCTGACATGTATTACAGCTATCCTGCAGGCATTCTATTGTTATCGCAGAATACATCTATGGCTGAGCAGTAGCAAGTTATAAGTTTCCAGAAATGAGTGCTCAAGTTACCATTACGCGTATTTCACTGTACATCTTACAGTGAAATGGAACTCAAATTCTAAGCTATGCTAGTGAACACACAACAGAAGTAAAACCAGAGCTTATCATTAACTGAAAACAATAACTCCTGCTTCTATTTACAAATGTGAGGCTCTATTTGGGGGCTTCATAAGCTCCAGATCAGCGACACTTGGATAATATATCATACTAGTACCGACTGATCTAGTTTACTTGAACAACCCTGCCTATACTTAACAGTCAACCTCTCAAACAAATATATAATGTTTTCAAAGACTGTTACAACCAAATACATATCTTTCAACATACTCCAGAGGTCACAAAGTTTTTGTTTTTTGCAGGGGCTGAGCCGCAGAGGTCACAAAGTTGCCCCCAACTATCTTTGCAATATCAAGTACAGTGAAATAGTTGGTAGAAATAATTGTACAATTAAATGTATGTGTTGTGAGAAGTGTAGGTAAATAATATAATGTACCTGGTCAATCGCTGCCACAACGTCAGATACATAACCACCAAAAAGTCTGTAAAGAACCTTGTACACAGCTATCCTGAAGAGCACAAACTCAAGACAGTAAGGCATTGGCATTGGTGGGGAAAGAAGATTGCAATGGCACTCTCAATGAATCCAGCTATGATGATACTGACTACTGAAGAGTCCTTCTATTCTTCCCCCAAAGAAAGCTACATGCATTGTTTATATTTTTTGGAAGGAAACAGGTAATGTATTTGGCGTAGCAGAATAATGCAACCTCGGAAAGATAGGATGAACAAAACCCCTGTTTTGAGGTGGGTGATTTAGGAATTGCTGTTGATTGCATAAGGTTTTGCTTTGTTCAGAAAATTCTAACGAATCAAAACTTACCTAGCTCGTGGAGCCATGCCACTTGCTTTGCCAAATTCATAGCCATGCATTCGCACTGGAATCCCATTGTTACCGGCAGCAATTGCAGCTATATGACTGTTGAGGGTAGAAGGTATACATGTGTCAGATAAGGTGTGGCGATCTTCACAAGACCGAAAACAACAACGGTAACTAAATATACAGAAAAAGATGCTTCAAACGGAAAGGTTTCATCCAACGTGACATATGTGGGAAGCAATCTAAAAATGTGAAGAAGAAAAAAAACCTGAAAGGTTTCATGTGTGCATTATTTTTGGTGTGCAATAAAAGCAAAACAAATAGCTTAATAAGGAGGATCATCAGGAGCATGACCTTCCATGACCATCACCGTCCAATGGAGATGCAAACTCAACATCAGGATCAAATGCTCCAGCAGCAATCGCAGCTTTTGCAAAATGTTGGGCCCCAACTATCTTTCCATTGCAGAAGCTTCTATGTGTTGTTGGATCTATCTCACATTTCCCCTTGTAACGAAGAACAGGTCCATAAGGATCAGTTTTGTGGGTAGAGAAGCTTGGATGTTCGGGGTAAATTCCTGAATCCACGAAACCAATGACCACATCTTCACCTGCTCTATCGAATCCACCTCCAGTTGGCCATAACGCTGTTGTCAATCCAAGAAACTGTGGAGTGTGTGTCGTCAGTTTCTGTATCTTTGTATCTCTCTCGACATACTTTACACCTGGGGCTTTCCTTAAGAACTCAGCCTAACACAATAAAACTTCGTATTCAGCCACAATAATAATCCAAAACTGGAAAAAAAAGTGCCTCTTGGCACATTTAGAATACCAATTACCTGCAAAGATGACATGTGAACTGCAAAACCATTAATAAGATGATGGTAACTATAAAGCTTCTCATAAGTTCCTTCCACAAAAAGCGAGTCTAGAAGCTTCTCATGGTGTGTTCGAAGGTGAAGCGAGTATGATGTGACAGCCTCACTGCAAATCCGGAAAATTTAGAGTAAGCATAAACTGTTTGCATCATAAGAATCAGGCTGCAGTGGACAACTTAAAGAGAATTTTTTTCAGTTTTGATACCAAGGGGCCTAAAGGTTGACTTAACAAGTTGATGATCGTATTTAAGGTTTACAAATTAGACAAATAATAAAACATATGAAGGTCAACGACGAGTAGTTAGTTCAGGAGTAATGAACATGAAGCTAAACCTCATCCTCTAGACCACTACAGGGAGAAGGTATCTATCATCACTTCTATTAGGGAGCCAGCTTCCTGAATAGCAAGTTCAAAGTGCAATGGAAGCTGAAAATTGCAATTCATCAGTAACCAATCATATGTTCTCCCAGGATAGACTTGAGGAATCATGCATGGCAGGCAACACAAATAATAAATGTCAAGAGACAAGGTGAAAACCAGCAACAAGAATAGAATAGAATAGAATACCTGGTGATATCCATCTCTTCATCCAAATCCGCCGCGGTCGCCGGAAACCCTTCGACCCCGCCTCTGTAGCTCACAACCGGGTCGCCCTCCATGGTGACGATGTACACATCATGTGTCCCAAGCACTACTTGCGGCACAAAGGCAAGAAGAAGCAGGAAGGCAATGCGGAGCCCCTCCATCTTCACCAATCTCTGAACAGCAATGCCGCGGACCCTTTGAAGAAGAGAGAGAGACTATATCAGAGACAGGCACTTAACACTCCATGAGCAACAGTTGCATCTCTTGGGCACTAGTGGGATCGCAAATGTGCAACGACTACATGCCTGCACTGCAGCAGTACCGCTATAGTAAATCGCGCAGTTCCAGAGTGACGGGAACGGCCCCCATGGGGCCATGGGGGGCGCCCACCGTTGCTCTGTGATGCCGGAGTTGCCGATCTCATAGGTCTCCCATGACGGCCCATTTATGGGGCCTCTTAAATCAGGCTGCCCGGTGATATTTATGGCCATTCAGAAGGATACTGTTAGGGGTTCTGAGGAAGGAAGAACGGTGCTATTAGCAGTCTAAACGGCTACCTCGCATGTGCAGGGCATACATTTTTAATCAACTCCATTGTCCTCAACTGGAGGGCAGGTGGGTATTCAGTCCAGATGAATCTAAAATGCTATCAGTGTGTTGCTCCAGTTTAGAACGTCACATAAATAATGGATTCCCTAACCACAAACTGAATAAAAAAAAGACTATTAATGTAATGTAAAGACGAAACTGTACTAAATTACAGCCGGAGAAAGAAAATGACGGATTCATCTGAAGCTACAGATCATTTGATCAGAGGTACAGCCGTGGGTCAAGTAAAAAAAACTCAGTTTTCGAACTAACGCGCGTTAAGAAAGGATTGAATCCCCTGATAATGTGGCCATTGATATGCTGTGCTCCGAACACTAACACCCAAAATAAAATAAATAAAGCTACAGTAATGTCGCGCACGGGTGAAATCGAAAAGAAAGAAACAGCACACGAAATATCTCGCTCTGTACAGGGAGCTAGAAATGCGAATCGGGGAACGGGGAAATCACCTGAGGAGCCAAGCATTCCCCGGCGCAGCTCGGGCGCCGCCCTGCCTCGACCGGTCGAGCAGCCCGCGCGCAGGCTCACTGCCCCCGCCGGACCGCCTCGCGGGGAATGGCGGCGCGTCCCAGGCAGGACGAGCGAGAGCAACGCTAGCGGCTAGGGTTTGCGCGCAGTGGGAAGCGGGAGTGGGGGAGCAGTGGGAGCGGGGAGCGAGGCGTGAGGCAGAGCAAAGCGTGGGCTGCTGCTGCTGCTAATGGCGTGGCGTCGCCTTTGTTTGTCTTTGTCTTTAATGGTGGCCACTGCCTGCGAGGACTAGTTTATTTTCTCTTTCGCTTTTCGCCATCTCGACGGACACGAGGCCCTCTCTGCCGCGCCCGCGAGAAGTGGTGGGACCGGCGCGCAGCGAGACAGAGCATGTGCCGTGGACCCACTGTCGGTCGGTGGCGCTCCTCGCACCCGATCGGCTGTGACTGAGTGAGTGAGTGAAGTGAGTTAGTGCGGCCGTGGGCCCCGAGGCAGTGGCGTGGGTCCCCGGTGACCGGGCTACGAACGGCGACCTCGGTCCTGGAGCGGCCTCGGTAGATGCGCGCCCGCCGAGTTGTGGCCGCGGCGAGGAACAACTGTCGGGGAGGCGGCGGCGCGCGGCTCCGTGGAACGAACTGCCGCGGCGAGGACCACCGCGTCGGTGGCAGGAGCGGGTCGCCGTGGCCCGTGGCGCGGCGGCCGGTGCGTCGGCGGTGGATCGGGGCGGCGGCGAAGGAGCGGGAGGGAGCCAGGGAGGAGAGACGTTGGAAATGTCAGAGCCATGTCGCAGTTTTTGATTCCATGGGGATGGGGTATCGGGCACGGCAAGAACAAAATCAGATCGATCGGACGAGGACTCCGCCCGTCAGACCAACGTGCCGCCTCGCCGCAGACACCCAGCAACGGTGGGCCTAGACGAGACCAAGCAGAAGCAGCCAATCGGAAACTACTGGGCCGACGCAGCTTCAATCCGTACCAGACCTAGTAGACAATACTACTGCTACCTCCGCACAAACTTTGACACACAAGAAAAGCAACAAAATCCTTTTTTTAGGGAATGCATTTGGACTGCTTTATTTAAGTACCTTTTATCATCTTCATTATACCATACGTAGGAACAACGTTAGCTGAAATGCCACCACCAGCAGAAGAAATGCAACCGCTCCGACGGCGACCCAAATAATGATCTTTCTCCTCCTGTCAGCGCCACCTGCAACTTTACCATGCAGATCACCGCCGACTCGTTGACATCGGCAGGGCACCGGCGGGAGCGCGCCAAGCCGTTCGGCGCTGCTGCTCTGCTACGGTTGCCGATGGCGCGAATAAGACATGCATGAAGGCTACCATTATTAGTGAACTAGTGCGGTAGATTAGAATTGAGAAATCTTCCATCTACATGCAACGGAAAGCCAAGTATTTTTTAGAGACGTGAAATTGTGTGCAACCAAACACCAGGTTCCGTTTCTCAATCGAAGAAGAAAAATGAATTGTTAGCAAGCAAACCAAATGCACAACATGATTTTAAAGTTGACTCAGATGAACATGGCTCCAAGGAGAAGATCTCTACTAATGCGAGGAAAAGCTGCTAGCAACCAATCAGGCCCCTAGTGCCCCTTCACCAGACATGTCTTGCACAAGCTCCTCGCCTGGCTGGCTGGTTACACCTGCCTTGCGACCCGCCATGCAAAGACACTGCCTCTTTGTTGGGCTGGGGGGACGGATGCCCGTGAGAGAACACTCAAGGGCGCGTTTGGTAGCATGGGCCCGAGTCATGGCTCACTGGCGTAGTCGTGCAAGGGCATCTGCGCGTTCGGAATGAGCCACGGGCGGAATTGGCATGTTGTTTGGTACGTCGGGCTGCATGGTTTGGGTCAAAAAGGTTTTTTTGTTTGTTTGGCTCCAGCTAACACCAAATCTCGATGGAGATGAGATTACGGTTGTTTGGTACAATCCAGGCATGCCTAAGGGCACCTCTTCTCTGCAACCGGTAGCCTTACCACGGCTATCACCTCCCATCACATGGAAAGAAGTTCATGACAGTTGCAGAATAACGAAGCTAGCAGTTCACGAAATCAGACCTAGGTAGTACGAATGATAGTTCATAACGATGCTCCCTAGCTACTACGAATGACAATTTATCATCACTGGGTAGTTCAACATACGGGGATGGGGTTCGATAAACAGGGGATCAAATAGGGGTTCTTCTTATTCACTTCTTCTTCTGAGATGGTGGCGTTGCCTCCGGCTTCCCATATTGTGTCTGCCCACTCTTGCCTCTTCTCCTTCCAGGCTTTATTGTCGCCAACGCCCACACCATGGTCGGTCTCTACTTCATCAAAAGTGACAACCTCTTCGACGAACTTATCATCGCCCCAACCTAGGATCCAGTTGTGAAGAATGCAACAAGTAAGGACCGCTTTACTTTAGTGTCAAAAGTGTGGAACGGTTTCTGGCCAAGGACCTTGAACATGTTCTTCAATGCAGCAAAGATCCTCTCAATGGTGACTCTAAGGCTTGAGTGTCTCAGATTGAACAACTCTTTCGCATTCTGAGGTCGGTACCTGGGAGAGAACTCGTTGAGGTGGTACCTTGTTTTCCTGAAGGGAGGTAGAATACCAGGTCGGCATGCACATCCAGCATCTCCAAGGTAGAACTTACCCTCAGGGATTTACAACCCATCAGGCTTGACAAGCTGTCGGCCAAGATGCTCGCATCGATCATGAGCTGAATCCTCCCACCCAACAAGCACGTATGTGAACCTCATATCGAAATCCACAGCTGCTAGCACGTTCTGGCTGGTGTAGTGCTTCCTCCCGCGGAATGCTGCAGACATTGATCTCGATACCTTTGCAGTCACATGAGTACCATCAATAGCCTTAATGCAATCCTGTCAAAAAATTAGCACACAGTCATGTTTGTGACAGTACCACACATTGGATAAGTAGAACGAACATGATTTTGTACTCACCCTGAAATACGGGAACCACATGTAGTTGTTCTTGATCTTGGGTGGTGTGTTCAATGATGCTGGCTTGATCATGTCACCTTTGAGCTCCCCAATTGCGTACAACACCTACTGGAAGTACCGAGAGATAGTCTCCATGGATTGCCTGAATGCACTATGGATGGCTCTGAGCCGCTGGTTATGACCCACGACATAAAAAAATATTGCGACTTGTTCTTCGACAGAGGTGTGGATGCTACCAACCAGCAGTCCTCTTTCCTTGAAAGTTTTCACAAGTGCAAAGAAAGGGGTTCTTCTCATCCAAAGCATCTGGATAGCCTCTACATCGTTCGAGTTGTTGATGTAGTTTAGGTTAGCAATCCTCTCCTGATCTCATTGTAACATAGGACGGTAACTGATACAAGGAAAAGCAGCATGCCTAACTGCTCTCTTGTGCACCATCAGGATCCAGGCTTGTATGCAAATGATGAGTGATGCGGCGTGATGCATAAGCTGGAGCTGGTCGGTCTACTAAAACAAGATATATGCATTACGAACGGTCTTATCGAACCCAACTAGTTCTACCAACATGAATCTAACACTAGAGTAGAGCAGATGAGTTTCCCCTTAACTCCGTCATGGTGGACGATGGACACGGCCGAAAGCCATCGCAGATGTGCGCAGGCTCCGCCACGGCTGGAAACGAGGACCCTGGTCCGGTGCTGGAGACCGAGGGGAGATACGCGCTGCCAGATCTGGGTCGTCGCCGCCGCAGGTGCGAATATTGGGGAAATGGAAAATTTGGAAGGGGGTTAATGGAGAGGGTAACCGAAGAGGAAGGTTACGCCTACCTTTGCCGCGTAACGCCGCTCGGATTTCGCCTTCTCCCTGCCATGCCAAGGCGGAGCGCCCGCGCGAATAGGCGTTGTCGATTTTCTTCTCCCCAGAATCTATCCTTGAAGAAATTTTTAAACTCGATTTTCCTGGGGTGCTTTAAAACCCGTACGGTGCGACAAGACGGAGAAGCCTAGAAAACCAAACGGCCAAAAACTAGGGGACACATGCGAGCCAAGCTACCAAACTCGCCCCAAGCCCACACGCAAAGGAATGTCATATGCAGCCTTGCTCATGCCGTGGATGGTGTGGAAACAGCACATGGACTGCGTGTCAACTTGCCGACAAGCTGTACATCCATTAAGATTCATTTAATCACTTGTAATCTCCTCCTAGGAGGATTGTGGAACTTCTATCTTTTCAATCTCGAAAAAAAATTACAAATTATATTACAAGACTAATGGAGTGTTGGTTAATAAAATAGCACAGAAGAAATGTACAGAAACATCGGCTCACGTGAACACAAATGGGCATCCCAGAGAGCTATCCACAATCTGAGTGTTGCTTCCGTGGAATTTGTCAATTCTTTTATACAAGAAATCGGCAATACATACTGAGTTGCACCATCGTGCTACAGGGGCTCATCTCCTCCGACGCAGCAGTTGTAACTTCCAAGAACCGCTGCCTTCAGTCTGGCAGAGGGACTGAAGAACATTCATTTTCTCTTCTGAATCTCCACTTTTTTCCTCTGAGGCAGGTGCTTGCTTTGCCGGACTCGGTCATCTTTTTCCTTTGAGGATTTGCGCCAAAAGGCTTTGGTTTTACTATGAATTTTGGGCATCTTAGATCCCACGGCCTTGTTTCCTGCAGGGAAAAAAGAATAAGACTGGTAAAACTAAAGGCGAACAGCAACATAAACAGGGTGGACGTTGGTAATCAAAGATAATGATGGTCATTGCAAGATAAGCTGCCTCAGTACATGATATGGAACACGGTCACGCTCGGACCATGTTAAAATAGCAAATTATCAAATATCGGGCCCTGCATGTGCAGTCATGGACCTTAACAGTTTAAGTGATACAATCAAGAAATTATTGCCTACCTTGTTTAGTGGAACTCTAGGTACTTATTTTTGGTCAACACATCTGTTGGATTTAACACCGATTCAGAAGATCCATTGATTTGCGAAACAAAATAACAGAACTCTCAGCCGAGCAAACAAACAAATCACGGGACATCAAATTGAAAACTAGAAATATAGGAAAATATTCATGGCAAGACAGAAAAGCAGGTAATAAACGCTTCACAGAAAAAACTGCAGAAATATCTTCAACATAAATTGCTAATCCATAACACAACTAGATTAGTGCCGATGTTTCCTATTGCCGAATGACCAGCATTTACTCTTATCAGTGTTTTTTTCGGTTCAAAATGGCTTACCGTCCATTTAACTCTAACTGTTGCTATATCTTAGACCTCCCATAGCTAGTGCGATTAACATAGGTGGTAACATGCATACCACCTAGGAAAAACAATGATGTGGCAATTAATTAAAGAGGAGAGAGACAATAGGGGTAACATAATATGTTACCATCACATAGCACTTCCTAATGAAAAATGACTCTACAAAGTAATAAATGGAAGTCTCTATGTAATCACCCCTATGAAACTCCCACTATGGAGATAGTAGCGTAGACTAGTAACATATGCACTATGACTACCCTAATGCAAACTGAAAACATCCTAGAGAAATGACAATAAACACTTCACACAAAAGTAGTAATTCAGTATTTGAAGCTTAGGTCTTACAGCTAGCTTGCATTTTGAAAAAATCTACATAAAAAGGCTGCATATTTACAGTATACACATAAAGAAGAGGAATTCCAAAATGCTTCAAATAGAACAGGCATACACTAATGATAATTCAGCATATTTTGAGGTTGTAACTGTGTCAGGTCGACTAGTTTGGGAGGATGAAATAAAATTCAAGCTGATGGGCTAGAGTGATCTTATAACTATTGATGATTAAGAACATAACACTAACAGAAAGAAATAAAAACATAAACGAAAAGGAAAAGGAAGAATATAATGAGACAACAATTACCTCTGCCATGAACCTTAACTGGCCTGGTATAACGAAATGTTCATCACCGTCGTCGTCTTCGATCCTTTTCACATGATCTTTCGAGTTCTGCAATAGCCAGTGGTATAAGAGGGTTAGAAAACACTCATGCACAACTTTGCACCTGCAGGTACATATGGAAGTCGACATAGAGGATTACTTGGGAAGTGATTGATTTGATGAGTTCTTCATCTTCATCATCTAGTTCCGCTACTATTTTTTCCTCCTGTAATCACACAAAATCACAAATGTTAGAGAGAGGTTTCAAGAAAATAATACCAGGACACCATGTCATAAGCAAGGTACTCTAAGTGGTTCCCGAAGAGATGAAACACTACATGTAATTTTTTTTATTGAACATATAGAAAAAGAAGTGTGTGAGGACTTGCCTTAAGATGAGTGGAGTGCTTCAAAATTTCGAGCATCCGGTTAACGGATACTCCTGCATGTCTCGACTGCAAACAGCACACGAAATTGATGTCAGTAGTCAGGAAGTCAACATTTGATGTGGACATACAAGTACAGTGTAACCGAAATTAAGCCCAGATTGCACCTTCATGGACCGCATCTCTTCTAAAGCAGCAAGTATGTCCATGTCCTGCTTTGAGTGGTTTGCTCTGTTCTTCAGTGCTCTCATTGCATCGCCCATGTCCTCCGCTGCTCGTTTTCTCTTCTCGTTGTCCACAACCTGAACAAAAGAAAATACATCACCATGATTAAATTCAAGCTCAAACTGACAGAAAAACTGAAGCTGCTCAGAATATGCCCTATACCTTTCCCCTCATCCTCTTCATGCCAAAGGATCAAAATTTCGACTAGCCCCAGATTCCACTGTATAATCTGAATTTTGGGGGTCTGTTTTAAAAATAATCTTAGCTGAGCACCTAGTGCACTTGAAGTAAAACCGAAATATCTGTATGCCCAAGAGTGTCTGCACACAAAATAAACAAAAATCACATTAGCATGGATTTGCATTGCACTAATATCAGTAACCAGATAGGTAGTGAATATGGATATAATACAAAAAATTCAAGCAATGGATAATAACACGTAAGGTTTTGCTTCCCCATGCAGTATGAACACTAGATGACAATAATGGTTGTCAATTCGAATGATCGGATCGAAACTCTCGTAATAACACTACAGCTGCATTTTAACTAAAAGGTAGCGCAGGTCATTTTGAGACTAAATGTGAGTTTGTAACTTTGTATGCCTCACTTTCGATACTTCTTAGAAGCATGAACTGTGTGGTGCATGCCAGTAAAGATTATTGAAAAATAAAGCAGACGATTTAATATTCAGGAGGGTCTGATTGAATAGCTGCTTTGACCAGCAAGATCTCCATACCACTCGGATCATGAAGATATAACTTTTGGCCCAGATCGGAACAAACATCAGCAGGCAAGACGTTAAATGTTTTGATTAGTTAATATGAATAAATTATTATAACTCTACCACAAAACATCAACTGGCAACAGTATTAAATACTGCAACTGAAAATAGTTTATCAGGGGTCAGGGGTCACCGAATGTGAATTGTAGGATCATTGCATGGAAATAACTATGTTATAGACAGATTACTTAAGTAATTACTGCTTGCAATCTTCCCAACCAATTTGCACAATCAGGTACTTTATGGAAAGACTGGAACATATTCTACAACTTATTTTAGAGACCCATTCTAACTGAACACCAACATACCGTTGTTGCTGAACTGAATATCTCCTCGTATCCAGCAATTCTGCTGCTATAGTTATTTTTGGTTTACAATAAAAACAATAACCAAGGCTTGAAGAAGCCTATCTAGAACTTACAGAACGGATAACTGTTCCCTAATTCGACTACAGAAAGAGAATTAGTGTATAAAACGTATCAAAGACACCCTTGTGCTGTTCATCCACGTAGCGCGTCAGAAGGAATGGAACAAACACCACGGATATCTTAAATAATACCCAGAGCTAGATACGCATCCAGCGGCGGCGCCACCTTTTTCTGGCATGAATTTGGCGAGCGCTAACTGCCAGCATAATATGCAGAGACGACGTCAAGGCACAAGCAGAGCATTCATGACAATCTACATGCCACGAGCTAGTTTTTCTCTTGCACCTGTGTATCTATCTCTATCTGATATTGCTATGAAAGTTTGATTCTTTTATTTTCCCTTATAAATCAATCAAAAAAAAATCCCGTTTGTAGTCCCTCCTTTTTTTTGCCTTCACATGTTCAAGATTTACTTCATATTATTTTCTTTTCCCCTTTGGAAATCAGGAGCAAGAGTCACAAAGGCCATAGTCTAAAAGCTTTTTTTCCCTTAATAAATATAAACTTCTCAAATTCCCACTAATAACTCCCATCATGTACCAAACAAAGGAAAGGAAATAAAAATCAATTTCCCATGTCTCATCCCTCACCAAACTCCCACTCCTCTTCCCTAACATTGCCAAACACACAGAAAGAATTTTATAGAAATCCCATTTCTCTTCCCTAATATTGCCAAAACCGCTGAAATAATTTAAAATCTCTTTGTAATTATACAGTGAGATTGTAAGCAGCACATAACTGAACATACTGTTACCCGCAAAAAATAAAAAAGGAACCTGCCGTTAGAGTAGAGGAAATGGGGAAGAACAAACCATATAAATTTACAACAATCTCAACCCACAAAGACATTAAGTGCCTTGTGAGCATCTGAACCCGTCGTACATAGCATCTGTTCTTCAATTCTTCCAAATTATACTACAAAAAATAACCATCTGTTCCCTATCGAAAATAAACAAATACGCATGAAAGTGATCCGTATGACCACTTCCTGCAAAGGAGAAGCGATCATACAGAAACGTTAACACAGAAAAACTACCCACAATATATGTTTGAAATTTCAGAACCTAAGCAATAGTGTAACTGACAAAATGAACAAAGTACACATCAATCCATCCACCACACCTGAGGCACCAAAGCATATTAATTGCGCTTCAAAATAGTATGTTCCACACAGCAAGGCCAGAGCAAATAAACGTACGCAACGCAGTGCCAACTGAAACAACACTACCAGTCTAACCACCAAGGCTCTGAAACCATGGTTTTCGGCTCCACTTCTTGTACATAACAATCTATTCTATGTAATCGGATTGCAGTGCACCTGGCTTTAACCTAAAAAAAAAGGTCGGAAACCACAAAGAGTCCCAGCTAAGCTCCCGATAATGAGGCATCTAGCGAGGCCACTCTATATTTCAAACCAGTTTCACCACCCGGAACAAGGCTTAAACGGATCTGATCTTCCCAATGTCTCACAGCTTTATAACCCCGCACACACAACGAGGAAAGGAATTCGACCGGCAGGAGGCACCAAATTAAAGCCTAAACTGGGAGGTGCATAGGGATGTACCTTCCGAACCGAGTACGAGCCGACGGCCGCCGCGGGAGGGGAAACCCTAGCGCGGCGATTCGGCGAGGCAGCGCGAGCAAGAAATCACGGCACGGAGCAGTCGGCGTCGATCGATGAGGCGGATGGAGTGAGAGAGGGGAGACGGGAGGGGGTCGGGGATTATCGCGAGTATTCCGTAAAACAGACGGGTTGGGACTATTTCTCACGCAATTTCGGGCCATAAAAACAGGGTTTTAGATAGATATTTCAGATTAAACATAACCTATATAAAACATGTGATGCATAGTTCAAAAAATTTACATCAAATTGTTACGAATCATGGGCAATGTTCAAGTCACGACGGTACCCAAAAAGTTGCAACTCGCCATCACAACGCGATCAAGCATCAAACATCGAAATAGTGGTAGATGAGTCCATCGCCACCACCACCACCACTCATCGGAAAACTCACCTCGAGTAGTCGATGCTCCACCACCGCTTGCCCCGCGATCTTGATGCGCGAGCATCTTCCTCGCCATGATGTCCGCCTTGGTCTCCTTCCACCATGCCAATTGATCCTCGTCCATGTCCCTGGTTGATATCATCATGATCTCCTTCTCCTCGGTCAAGAGCTCCTTCATCGCCTTAGCTTCCTTGAGCGCGAGCATCCTCTCATCCAACTCGACCTTGTGCTTGACATCTTCCCACCTAGCTTCCACCTTGGTAAGCTTCACCTATTTCTTCTTCTCGGCGATGAGAAGCATAGTCTCCAAAATTTTCATTGTCAATGTCTCCCTTGACTTCATCATTTGATCCATCTTCTCCTTAAAGCTAGCTGCCTCGGCTTCTACCTTCATCCTCTCCTTCGCTTTCTTGGTGTCCTCAGGCTTGCCTTTGTTTCTTGCACTCTTGTCCTCCTCTTCATCATCCATCTTAACCATTGCCGATTTCTTTGGTGCAATTTCTTGGTCCCTCAACTTTCACTTGGGAAGATGTTGAGCTTGTGATATTGATCCTTAATGCGTTGCCAATAGCACTTGACGATTTGATCTGTGCCTGTGCACGCATCCAACCCCACCCTGCCCCAAGCAAGGATCAAAGTCACGTCTTCAACCTTGGTGTAGTTGGACGTGCGCGGCTTCGGTAGCGCGGCCGCACCCATCTCGGCAACAGCCGGCTCGACCTCAGTTACTTCATCGTCGACCTCTTCATCGCATCATCAGCCTATTCGCCACTATCATCATCATCAATCTCCTCGACATGAACCTCTTCATCAAACGGATCGATGCCGGCTGAATGTACAAGGATGTCTCCTAGAGGGGGGTGAATAGGCGAGCTATAAAAACTTCTACTTGAGGGCTTAACAAGACGGAATAAAATTATGTTTTACTTATTAAGCACTAAGCCTACAAACTACGGTTTGCCTATGTGCACCAATAACCTATGCTAAGCAAGATAAGCAACAAGGTGATAGTAAACTAGATATAGAACATCAAGCACGAAGGCTATCACAATGTAAAGCGTATAGGTAAAGGAGCTCGGGTTGAGAAGTAACCGGTGCACGAGGAGACGACGATATTTTCCCGAAGTTCACACCCTTGTGGGTGCTACTCTCCGTTGGAGCGCTGTGGATGCACAAGACACTCCAATAAGCCTCTAGGGCCACCGTATTCTCCTCGAGCCTTTCCCACCAAAGGGAAAGGCTCGATCCACTAAGGGACCCTTGAGGGTGGTCACCGAACCCGTACAAGGTTGGGGCAAACACCCAAATATCAAGCTTGAGGCAAACTCCACAACACCGGAGACTCTCAAGTACAAGACCACAAAGACTGCAACACGCCACATACGCAACAAGGCCACAAAGGCTCCAATGCCACAAAGGCTACCACGCCACAAAGGCGGTAAGGCCACAAAGGCTACAAGACCACGAAGGCTACTACGCCACAAAGGAGACAAGGCCACGAAGGCTACAACACCACTAAGGTCAACAAATCCTCTAGGGTTCCAAGAACCCTAGAGGGAACACACACACGAACTCACACGAGACCGAAACCCCGGAGAGAACCCAAACCAATGCACCTAATGCAATGGCTAAGAACACCACTAAGATGCCAAGTTCTTCTCTCCCAAATTCCAACAAAGCTACAAAAGCTATTGGGGGAATAAGGGAGGAAGAACAAATAGGAGGAGGAACACCAAATTACTCCAAGATCTAGATCTAGCAAGATCCCCTCACATGGAGAGGGATTCACTTGGTGGAGCACTAGATCTAGATCTCCTCTCTCCTTTCCCCAAAAAATATGCAACAAATAGTGGGGGATTGATACGTCTCCGACGTATCGATAATTTCTTATGTTCCATGCCACATTATTGATGATATCTACATGTTTTGTACACATTATATGTCATATTTATGAGTTTTCCGGAACTAACCTATTGACGAGATGCCGAAGGGTCAGTTCTTGTTTTCTGCTGTTTTTGGTTTCAGAAATCCTAGTAACGAAATATTCTTGGAATCGGACGAAATCAAGACCCAGCATCCTAATTTGCCCGGAAGCATCCAGAACACCCGAGAACCGCCAGAGAGGGGGCACAGGCCCACGGGACCATAGGCCGGCGCGGCCTGGGGGTGGCCCGCGCCACCCTATGGTGTCGCCGCCTCTTCGACCCTCTGACGCCTCCTCTTCGCCTATAAGAAGCCCCTCGACCTAAAACCTCGATACGGAAAAGCCACGGTACGAGAAACCTTCCAGAGCCGCCGCCATCGCGAAGCCAAGATCCGGGGGACGAGAGTCTCTGTTCGGCACGCCGCCGGGACGGGAAGTGCCCCGGAAGGCTCCTCCATCGACACCACCGCCATCTTCATCAACGCCGTTGTCTCCCATGAGGAGGGAGTAGTTCTCCATCGAGGCTCGGGGCCGTACGGTAGCTATGTGGTTCATCTCTCTCCTATGTACTTCAATACAATAATCTCATGAGCTGCCTTACATGATTGAGATTCATATGATGATGCTTGTAATCTAGATGTCATTATGCTAGTCAAGTGAGTTTTACTTATGTGATCTCCGGAGACTCCTTGTCCCACGTGTGTAAAGGTGACAGTGTGTGCACCGTGTGGGTCTCTTAGGCTAAATTTCACAGAATACTTATTCACTGTTATGAATGGCGTAGTGAAGTGCTTATTTATATCTCTTTATGATTGCAATGTGTTTTGTATCACAATTTATCTATGTGCTACTCTAGTGATGTTATTAAAGTAGTTTATTCCTCCTGCACGGTGTAATGGTGACAGTGTGTGCATCCGTGTTAGTACTTGGCGTATGCTATGATCATGATCTCTTGTAGATTGTGAAGTTAACTATTGCTATGATAGTATTGATATGATCTATGCCTCCTTCATGGTATGATGGTGACAGTGTGCATGCTATGTTAGTTCTTGGTGTAATTGTGTTGATCTATCTTACACTCTAAGGTTATTTAAATATGAACATTGAATTGTGGAGCTTGTTAACTCCGGCATTGAGGGTTCGTGTAATCCTACGCAATGTGTTCATCATCCAACAAGAGAGTGTAGAGTATGCATCTATCTATTCTGTTATGTGATCAAAGTTGAGAGTGTCCACTAGTGAAAGTCTATTCCCTAGGCCTTGTTCCTAAATACTGCTATCGCTGCTTGTTTACTGTTTCTATCGCGTTACTCTCGCTACCATATTACCACCATCAACTACACGCCAGACAAGCTATTTTCTCGGCGCCGTTACTACTCGCTCATATTCATTCATACCACCTGTATTTCATCACGGTGACCCAAGCATACCACTCGCATGTTGTAGTATACAAGTCGTTGATATGATCTTTGCGAAGGGACTTCTTCACAATTTGCCATATCCCTCGCAGTGGTACAACAGAAACATTGCAGGTCATAACACTCCATACTTTATTACAAACATTGTCTTAACAAGTTGATATTCTCACAGGTCCTATGAGAACACCCTAAGATACTACTTAAGTACGATTACAACTCATAACAATATAAAGGAGAGCTCAACAACTTATTTAGGTAAGTTCTACGTTGCTCGGCTCTATGATGCTAGGGTATGTCACTACTCCTCCACCTCCGTGTCGTCTGGTCCGTAGACTATCCCATAGTCTACGCCTTCCACTCCGCCGGTAAGATCAGGTTCTTCGTAGACCAGCTCGTAGCTTCCTCTCGGTGCTCCATCGTTGATGGCCTCCACTTCCGGATCACGAGTCTAGCAAGGGTGTCGGAAGAAAGTGAGTACAGAGGTACTCGGCAAGTTCTAAAAGAATAAAAAGGTGTTTGATGCACTAGCTACGACCATTGATCAGGAAATCGCCGGTCAATGCATGTTTCGCAATCATTTCTTCAAAAGGTTGCTTTTATTATGAAAACTATGCCCGTCAGTCTTCACAGGTTGACTAGAACTTCGTGGAGTTCCTTTCCTGCCGCGTTCGCAGTTCCTTCCCGGAACAAGGAGTGACAGCCACAATTTGATACACTCTGCAGAGGTGCGTTACTTTTCCCACAAGAGATCTCACCCTTTTTGCCATCCGCGAGGACTTGCCCCCGTTCACACTTCCTTTGGTGTGAGGCCAGGTATAAAGATCCAAGCCCACACCGCCTTCTCCGCGACCGCAAACCCACCCTTTTGTCCACCCGCACACCTCCGGTAGACTTCCCCGATAATACGGCTTTACTCATGGTGTACTTTGGACAATCCTTCATAGATCGTAGAGCCATCATCACTAATGGATGGGGATTTAAAAGGCTATCCCAACCTACGGCAGTGCCTCCAACACCCCGCCGGCTCTACCAATCCGTTGGCGTGCAGAAGGGAAAAGATACGACTGGCTTCCCCAGAGCCATTATAGATCTCATGGTCAACGCGGTTTGTACGGCGCTAGAATCACTGGACGGCATTGGTAATTTAATCCTAGGGTGATATAACCCATTGCAATGGAACCTCCACCATATCAACACATACCATGGTTCCATTGCCATCCACATAGTCATATTCATAGTTGGAAAATAACATTTCATTTGCGATGCAGGAATGATAAGTATATAGCTTTGCATTAAAGTAGTAGAAAATAATCAAATTGACATGAGCAAGGGTGAACTTGCCTGTGGACTGCGAGATAGTGCCGTTCAATGCAGTTGATGGAACCTGGACCTCGGGTTCTGTAAGAAGCATCATTGTCCGGTAAGGACAATGTTATAAAATCCAAATAATGCAATCATGGATGTATTATTTTATGTTGAATCCCTTTCCCCGTGGAGTTATTACAATTTAGAGTTGTATTAAGATTTATGTCTTTGACGGTAATTTACAATTGATTTAAAAGTATAAACCATTTTAATTCACACAAGGTACAACAATTCAAAGTAAAACTATTTACTTGGTGATTTCCTTAGTCATTCCAAAAATAATTTGAAATTATAAAGTTATCTTTATAGTTTTTGGAATAAAAAGGAATATAGTATTTTCTTGGAAAAATACCCTTTGCAATAGAAATGACTTGGAATATTAGAATTTCATTTTGAAATGTTTGAAAATAAGTATTTGAACTTATTTGAGATTTTTCCTTGAATTTTAAATACAAGGAAATAATAATTTTAAATTCCTAGTTATTATTTAAATCCTTAAAATTCATAATTTTGAATTTGTTTCATAAATTCCCTTTCATATTTTATTTTTGTTAAGATTTATTTTTCATTCATAAATCCAATTTTTAATGGATTTTTAGAATTGTATTTTATTTATTAAAAATTGGCAAAGTTCTGGTCTTTTAATAATTGTTAAAAGACAAAAATGCCCCTGGCCCCTATTGGGCCCAGCCCAATACTCAAAGCCCATGGGACAGCCCATTACGGCTTGCCCCATAGTGGCTTGGTGGCGCCGAACGGCCCACCCACTCACTCACTCGGCCCTCTCACTCTCTTCGTCCCTAACCCTAGGCTCCTGCGACTCCGTGGCGATAGCGTCGCCGCCATGGCCGCCGCCTGCTCTCGACCATCGC
>NC_061508.1:314689344-314780270 GCF_022539505.1 Lolium rigidum | reverse complement strand
AGAATATGAGAGCAATAGTAACAAGAACACAAAGCAACAGAAAGCAATAGGCGATGGCACCAAAATAGTTGATACTACTTCCAATGACATATAGAACGAGTATATGATGATGAGAGATGGACCGGGTTCCTAGCAGATCTACACTAGTGGTAACTCTCCAATAACAAGTGATAAGTGTTGGGTGAACAAATTACAGTTGGGCAATTGATAGGATTGAAATAATATTAAGACAGAACATCAAGATTATTAATTATGTAGGCATGTTTTCCATATATAGTCGTACGTGCTCGCAATGAGAAACTTGTACAACATGTTTTGTCCTACCAGCCGGTGGCAGCCGGGCCTCAAGGGAATCTACTGGCTATTAAGGTACTCCTTTTAATAGAGCACCGGAGCAAAGCATTAACACTTGGTGAAAACATGTGATCCTCATACCTACGCCTTCCCTCCGGTTGTCCCAATTTCTGTCACTTTGGGGCCTTTGGTTCCGGACATAGACATGTGCATACAACTTGTAGATACAATCTAAGCAATAATTATAGAGCTTAAATCTAAGATCATGCCACTCGGGCCCTAGCGACTGATACATCTCCAACGTATCGTTAATTTCTTATGTTCCATGCTACTTTATTGATGATACCTACATGTTTTATGCATACTTTATGTCATATTTACGCATTTTCCGGCACTAACCTATTAACAAGATACCGAAGAGCCAGTTGTTGTTTTCTGCTGTTTTTGGTTTCAGAAATCCTAGTAAGGAAATATTCTCGGAATTGGACAAAATCAACGCTCAGATCTTATTTTTCCACAGAAGCTTCCGAAGTCCCGAGAGGAAAGCGAAGTGGGGCGACGAGGCAGCCACACACCAGTGGCGGCGCGGCCTGTGCCCAGCGGCGCCGGCCTGTGGTGTGGCCCTCGTGGCGCCCCGACCTACCCTTCCGCCTACATAAGCCTTCGTCGAGAATAACCCGCATCGAGAGCCACGATACGGAAAACTTTCCGAGACGCCGCCGCCGCCAATCCCATCTCGGGATTCAGAGATCGCCTCCGGCACCCTCGCCAGAGGGGAATCATCTCCCGGAGGACTCTTCACCGCCATGGTCGCCTCCGGAGTGATGTGTGAGTAGCTCACTGATACGTCTCCGACGTATCGATAATTTCTTATGTTCCATGCCACATTATTGATGTTATCTACATGTTTTATGCACACTTTATGTCATATTCGTGCATTTTCTGGAACTAACCTATTAACAAGATGCCGAAGTGCCAGTTCTGTTTTCTGCTGTTTTGGTTTCAGAAATCCTAGTAACGAAATATTCTCGGAATCGGACGAAATCAAGACCCAGGTTCCTATTTTCACCGGAAGCATCCAGAACACCCGGAAGGACCGGAGGGGGGCACCGGGCCCCTGCACCATAGGCCGGCGCGGCCCGGGCCCCGGCCGCGCCGCCATATGGTGTGGCCACCCCTTCGACCCTCCCGCGCCGCCTCTTCGCCTATATAAAGCCTCCGTCGCGAAAACCCCGAGGCGAAAAAACCACGATACGGAAAACCTTCCGCAGCCGCCGCCATCGCGAAGCCAAGATCCGGGGACAGGAGTCTCTGTTCTGGCACGCCGCCCGAGCGGGGAAGTGCCCCCGGAAGGCTTCTCCATCGACACCGCTGCCATCTCCACCGCCATCTTCATCACCGCTGCTGCTCCCATGAGGAGGGAGTAGTTCTCCATCGAGGCTCGGGGCTGTACCGGTAGCTATGTGGTTCATCTCTCTCCTATGTGCTTCAATACAATAATCTCATGAGCTGCCTTACATGATTGAGATTCATATGATGATGCTTGTAATCTAGATGTCATTATGCTAGTCAAGTGAGTTTTACCTATGTGATCTCCGGAGACTCCTTGTCCCACGTGTGTAAAGGTGACAAGTGTGTGCACCGTGTGGGTCTCTTAGGCTATATTTCACGTAATACTTATTCACCGTTGAATGGCATAGTGAGGTGCTTATTTATATCTCTTTATGATTGCAATGTGCTTGTATCACAATTTATCTATGTGCTACTCTAGCAATGTTATTAAAGTAGTTTTATTCCTCCCGCACGTGTGCAAAGGTGACGAGTGTGTGCACCGTGTTAGTACTTGGTTTATGCTATGATCATGATCTCTTGTAGATTGCGAAGTTAACTATTGCTATGATAATATTGATGTGATCTATTCCTCCTACATATGCATGAAGGTGACAAGTGTGCATGCTATGTTAGTACTTGGTTTAGTCTTTTGATCTATCTTACACTAAAGGTTACTAAAATATGAGCATTATTGTGGAGCTTGTTAACTCCGGCATTGAGGGTTCGTGTAATCCTACGCAATGTGTTCATCATCCAACAAGAGTGTAGAGTATGCATTTATCTATTCTGTTATGTGATCAATGTTGAGAGTGTCCACTAGTGAAAGTCTAATCCCTAGGCCTTGTTCCTAAATATCGCTATCGCTACTTGTTTACTTGTTTTACCGTGTTACTACCGCTGCATTACTACCGCTTGTTTACTCGTCCCGGGCAAAGCACTTTTCTCGGTGCCGTTGCTACTACTTATTCATACCACCTGTATTTCACTATCTCTTCGCCGAACTAGTGCACCTCTTAGGTGTGTTGGGGACACAAGAGACTTCTTGCTTTGTGGTTGCAGGGGTTGCATGAGAGGGATATCTTTGACCTCTTCCTCCCCGAGTTCGATAAACCTTGGGTATCCACTTAAGGGAAACTTGCTGCCGTTCTACAAACCTCTGCTCTTGGAGGCCCAACACCGTCTACAAGAATAGAAGCTCCCGTAGACATCAAGCAATTTTCCGGCGCCGTTGCCGGGGAGGAAAGGTAAAAGGCACTCATACTCCGGTTCCGTGTAACAGTGATCTTTTCTCGGCGCCATTGTGTTTGTGCTCGAAGCTATTTCCTTTAGATCCTGCAATTGCATCTTTTTGTTTCTTGTTTACACTAGTTTGGCATAATGGACAACAATGAGCTTCTTATTCTATTTCCTGATTTAAAACATGGATTGTTTGATGCGAAAATTAAAAAACCTATGAAATCTTATTTGCATGCTGGTAGTAATATTAGTATGAACGCTTTGAACACCATTGTTGATAATGATATAGAAAGTTCTAAGCTTGGGGAAGTCTGGTTTTCATGATCTTTTTAGTCCCCCAAGCATTGAGGAGAAAATTTTCTTTGATGATACTTTGCCTCCCATATGTGATGATTATAATGATAGTGGTCTTTTGGTACAACCTACTATGGAGAGTAAATTTTATTGTGATTATACTATGCCTCCTACACTTGAGGAGAATAATAATGATAGCTACTTTGTTGAATTTGCTCCCGCTATTACTAATAAAATTGATTATGCTTATGTGGAGAGTAATAATTTTGTGCATGAGACTCATGATAAGAATGCTTTATGTGATAGTTATATTGTTGAGTTTGCTCATGATGCTACTGAAAGTTATTATGAGAGAGGAAAATATGGTTGTAGAAATTTTCATGTTACTAAAATGCCTCTCTATGTGCTGAAATTTTTGAAGCTACACTTGTTTTATCTTCCTATGCTTGTTACTTTGCTCCTCATGAACTTGTTTATTTACAAGATTCCTATGCATAGGAAGCATGTTAGACTTAAATATGTTTTGGATTTGCTTCTTGATGCTCTCTTTTGCTTCACATACTATCTCTTGCAAGTGCATCATTAAAACTGCTGAGCCCATCTTAACGGCTATAAAGAAAGAACTTCTTGGGAGATAACCCATGTGTTTATTTTGCTACAGTACTTTGTTTTATATTTGTGTCTTGGAAGTTGTTTACTACTGTAGCAACCTCTCCTTATCATGTTTTTGTGCCAAGTAAAGTCTCTATGGTAAAGTTGATGCTAGATTTGGATTGCTGCGCGAGAAACAGCATTGCCTGTCTGTCACGAATCTGGGTCTAATTCTCTGCAGGTAACTCAGAAAATTACGCCAATTTACGTGAGTGATCCTCAGATATGTACGCAACTTTCATTAGTTTTGAGTTTTTCCATTTGAGCAAGTCTGGTGCCATTTTAAAATTCGTCTTTACGGACTGTTCTGTTTTTGACAGATTCTGCCTTTTATTTCGCATTGCTTCTTTCGCTGTGTTGGGTGGATTTCTTTGTTCCATTACCTTCCAGTAGCTTTGAGCAATGTCCAGAAGTGTTAAGAATGATTGTGTCACCTTTGAACATGTGAGTTTTTGATTATGCACTAACCCTCTAATGAGTTTGCTTAAAGTTTGGTGTGGAAGAAGTTTTCAAGGGTCAAGAGAGGAGGATGATATACTATGATCAAGGAGAGTGAAAGCTCTAAGCTTGGGGATGCCCCGGTGGTTCACCCCTGCATATTTCAAGAAGACTCAAGCGTCTAAGCTTGGGGATGCCCAAGGCATCCCCTTCTTCATCGACAACATTATCGGGTTCCTCCCCTGAAACTATATTTTTATTCCGTCACATCTTATGTACTTTGCTTGGAGCGTCGGTTTGTTTTTGTTTTTGTTTTGTTTGAATAAAATGGATCCTAGCATTCACTTTGTGGGAGAGAGACACGCTCCGCTGTAGCATATGGACAAGTATGTCCTTAGGCTCTACTCATAGTATTCATGGCGAAGTTTCATCTTCGTTAAATTGTTATATGGTTGGAATTGGAAAATACTACATGTAGTAACTCTAAAATGTCTTGGATAATTTGATACTTGGCAATTGTTGTGCTCATGTTTAAGCTCTTGCATCATATACTTTGCACCCATTAATGAAGAAATACTTAGAGCTTGCTAATTTGGTTTGCATATTTGGTTTCTCTAGAGTCTAGATAACATCTAGTATTGAGTTTTGAACAACAAGGAAGACGGTATGGAGTCTTATAATGTTTACCATATGTCTTTTATGTGAGTTTTGCTGTACCGTTCATCCTTGTGTTTGTTTCAAATAACCTTGCTAGCCTAAACCTTGTATCGAGAGGGATTACTTCTCATGCATCCCAAATACTTGAGCCAACCACTATGCCATTTGTGTCCACCATACCTACCTACTACATGGTATTTATCCGCCATTCCAAAGTAAATTGCTTGAGTGCTACCTTTAAAATTCCATCATTCACCTTTGCAATATATAGCTCATGGGACAAATAGCTTAAAAACTATTGTGGTATTGAATATGTACTTATGCATTTTATCTCTTATTAAGTTGCACTGTTGTGCGATAACCATGCTTCGGGGACGCCATCAACTATTCTTTGTTGAATATCATGTGAGTTGCTATGCATGTCCGTCTTGTCCGAAGTAAGAGAGATCTACCACCTTTATGGTTGGAGCATGTATATTGTTAGAGAAGAACATTGGGCCGCTAACTAAAGCCATGAATCATGGTGGAAGTTTCAGTTTTGGACACACATCCTCAATCTCATATGAGAATAATAATTGTTGCCACATGCTTATGCATTAAAGAGGAGTCCATTATCTGTTGTCCATGCTGTCCCGGTATGGATGTCTAAGTTGAGAATAATCAAAAGCGAGAAATCCAAAATGCGAGCTTTCTCCTTAGACCTTTGTACAGGCGGCATGGAGGTACCCCATTGTGACACTTGGTTAAAACATGTGCATTGCAAAGATCCGGTAGTCCAAGTTAATTAGGACAAGGTGCGGGCACTATTAGTATACTATGCATGAGGCTTGCAACTTGTAAGATATAATGTACATAACTCATATGCTTTATTACTACCGTTGACAAAATTGTTTCATGTTTTCAAAATAAAAGCTCTAGCACAAATATAGCAATCGATGATTTCCTCTTTGAAGGACCATTCTTTTTTACTTTTATGTTGAGTCAGTTCACCTATTTCTCTCCACCTCAAGAAGCAAACACTTGTGTGAACTGTGCATTGATTCCTACATACTTGCATATTGTACTTGTTATATTACTCTATGTTGACTATTATCCATGAGATATACATGTTACAAGTTGAAAGCAACCGCTGAAACTTAATCTTCCTTTGTGTTGCTTCAATACCTTTACTTTGATTTATTGCTTTATGAGTTAACTCTTATGCAAGACTTATTAATACTTGTCTTGAAGTACTATTCATGAAAAGTCTTTGCTTTATGATTCACTTGTTTACTCATGTCATTACCATTGTTTTGATCGCTGCATTCATTACATATGTTTACAATATGATCAAGTTTATGATGGCATGTCACTCAAGAAATTATCTTTGTTATCGTTTTACCTGCTCGGGACGAGCAGAACTAAGCTTGGGGATGCTGATACGTCTCCGACGTATCGATAATTTCTTATGTTCTATGCCATATTATTGATGATACCTACATGTTTTATGCACACTTTATGTCATATTCGTGCATTTTCGGAACTAACCTATTAACAAGATGCCGAAGTGCCAGTTCCGTTTTACTGCTGTTTTTGGTTTCGAAATCCTAGTAACGAAATATTCTCGGAATCGGACGAAATCAAGACCCGGGTTCCTATTTTCACCGGAAGCATCCGGAACACCCGGGAAGGACCGGAGGGGAGCACTGGGCCCCCGGACCATAGGCCGGCGCGGCCCAGGCCCCGGCCGCGCCGCCATATGGTGTGGCCACCCCTTCGACCCTCTGCGCCGCCTCTTCGCCTATATAAAGCCTCCGTCGCGAAAACCACGAGGCGAAAAAACCACGATACGGAAAACCTTCCAGAGCCGCCGCCATCGCGAAGCCAAGATCCGGGGGACAGGAGTCTCGTTCCGGCACCCTGCCGGAGCGGGGAAGTGCCCCGGAAGGCTTCTCCATCGACACCGCTGCCATCTCCACCGCCATGTTCATCACCGCTGCTGCTCCCATGAGGAGGGAGTAGTTCTCCATCGAGGCTCGGGGCTGCTGCCGGTAGCTATGTGGTTCATCTCTCTCCTATGTGCTTCAATACAATAATCTCATGAGCTGCCTTACATGATTGAGATTCATATGATGATGCTTGTAATCTAGATGTCATTATGCTAGTCAAGTGAGTTTTACCTATGTGATCTCCGGAGACTCCTTGTCCCACGTGTGTAAAGGTGACGAGTAGTGTGCACCGTGTGGGTCTCTTAGGCTATATTTCACAGAATACTTATTCACTTGTTGAATGGCATAGTGAGGTGCTTATTTACATCTCTTTATGATTGCAATGTGCTTGTATCACAATTTTTCTATGTGCTACTCTAGCAATGTTATTAAAGTAGTTTTATTCCTCCCGCACGTGTGCAAAGGTGACAAGTGTGTGCACCGTGTTAGTACTTGGTTTATGCTATGATCATGATCTCTTGTAGATTGCGAAGTTAACTATTGCTATGATAATATTGATGTGATCTATTCCTCCTACATTTGCATGAAGGTGACGAGTGTGCATGCTATGTTAGTACTTGGTTTAGTCTTTTGATCTATCTTACACTAAAGGTTACTAAAATATGAGCATTATTGTGGAGCTTGTTAACTCCGGCATTGAGGGTTCGTGTAATCCTACGCAATGTGTTCATCATCCAACAAGAGTGTAGAGTATGCATTTATCTATTCTGTTATGTGATCAATGTTGAGAGTGTCCACTAGTGAAAGTCTAATCCCTAGGCCTTGTTCCTAAATATCGCTATCGCTACTTGTTTACTGTTTTATCGTGTTACTACTCGCTGCATTACTACTCGCTTGTTTACTCGTCCTGGGCAAAGCACTTTTCCGGTGCTGTTGCTACTACTTATTCATACCACCTGTATTTCACTATCTCTTCGCCGAACTAGTGCACCTCTTAGGTGTGTTGGGGACACAAGAGACTTCTTGCTTTGTGGTTGCGGGGTTGCATGAGAGGGATATCTTTGACCTCTTCCTCCCTGAGTTCGATAAACCTTGGGTATCCACTTAAGGGAAACTTGCTGCTGTTCTACAAACCTCTGCTCTTGGAGGCCCAACACTGTCTACAAGAATAGAAGCTCCCGTAGACATCAGTCCTCTTGGACTTGCCTGTAATCATCCTCGAAAGTGATTGCCGAGTCAATCAGTTCCTGAAATTCGGCAGTCCTTGCCAACCTTAGTTGCATCTTCATGTATGGATTCATGCCTTTCATGAACCGTTTCTTCCGCTTCTCCTCTGTATCTACATCCTCAGGTGCATACCTGGATAACCTATTGAAATCCCGAACATACTGCATGATTGGTGCAGTATTCTGTCTCAGTTCTTCAAATTCCCTCTTCTTCAGCTCCACCACGCTGTCCGGAACATGAGCATCCCGAAACTTCTTCTTGAACTCCTCCCAGGTAAATACCTTATCTGGAGGGTGTACTGCTACAAGGTTCTCCCACCATGATGCTGCTGGTCCTGACAACAGATAAGTGGTATATCTCGATCTTCTCCTCATCGTTGCAACCAACGGTCTTCAATTTCCGTTCAGTATCCATAAGCCAATCTTCAGCGTCCATTGGTTCTGGGGCTGATGTGAATGGTAGTGGTCTTGCATTTTGGAAGTCCGATAGTGTTACTCCCTTGCCTTCATTACCCCTATCATTGATGACATGGGTAAAGAAATCTTGCATGTTCTTGTTCTGGCTTTCCTGGTAACGCCTCCTATCTTCCTCCATTGACCTCATATACTGTTGGAAGTCTGGGTGCAACATTGGGTGTGGTGGTGGTGGTGCGTTTTCTGCTCTAGCTGCTGCATCTGCCTCCTCTTTTTCTCTTTCTTCCCGCTCTCTGCGAGCCTCTTCGGTTTCTACTAACGCCATTTCCCCCTAGTCCTCGTAACAAGGAGCGATTACTCATAATTACACCATGCAAATGTTTTCTGAGCTCAACTCATTGCCCAGAACTAGTCACACAATAAAATCAAGAAGCAAATCCAAAACAAACATTTATTATGTATATACACCGTATAATACATAACACACTCACAAACGTATATTACATGTGGTATATATAAACCACTTATTTGGCTCAAAGCCCAAGCCAACGGGAATTTAAAATACGTTCTATTACAATATCACCTAGATTACTTTATTCTTCCTTGGAGGTCTACTCCCCATCATCATAGCTCGCCTCCGCATACATCCCTGGGGTCCATCCGGTACAGCGACTTGTCTTTCGGACACCATCCGGGACAAAGGTCCTTCCAGTAGGTATGTAATCTGAATCGGACGAAGTGCCGAGACAGAGATCAGTCATGCCTAAGTAGCTAGACAATGACTCGTACATATCCCCGTAGGATACATACCTCCTTCTTCGATCATCCATGAAGGATTCCTATTCACCCGACCCCTCATCTTCTTCTTCTTCTTTTTCTTGGTTCCCGAACTCTCACCTACTTCGTATCGTGATGGTTTAGATAATCCCATCTCCAAATCTAAAGAAATGGAATCAGTACCTTTCTCTTCCTGCCCGTAGGGTTGGGTAACCCCACCACTCTCATCTCCCGTATCACATGGAATTGGCTCCTCCTCATCACCAAAAGGTTCCCCGAAACGCCAACCCGTCGAGTTCTCGATTGGTGACTCCGAGCAATTTATGTTCCATGAGTGGTCTCCCCCATATCCAGTATCATATGATGCTGACACGTGTGGGTAGTGCGGAACAAAGTTAGGTGTAAGTGGATCTCTCGTAAATGGATTTCTCTTGGACCACTGGTCACTCAAATCTACATCGCTGTCTGGGTTAAAGAAAGGTGTAGTATGTTGTGGTTGTGCCCTCAAATCTCGCATCCGAGTTTGGACTTTATCAGGGTCCGTGAACTCAGCTAGCATGTGGTCAATCTCACCTCTCATCTTCATGTGTAAAAGATACATCGTGGTCAATAAAGACTTACAGCTATCCATGTGCTGTGCTGCAGCTTCAGGACTTCTGTGTGCTAACACCAAATGATTAAGAGTGGGATCCTCATCTTCCTCTGCATGAGGTATATGAGAAAACTCTGAACATAGGATTTCTACTGACTTGTGTTGCCTTATCTCAAGGATTGCCTTGAATAGGCCCATATGATAGGCTGTGGTGATAGTTTTGGCTTCTCCGTATGGCATTATACGACTCATCAGCAGTTTTTCCGGTAGTTGGACCGATACTCTGCACTTGGCTAGGATTTCCCCATCATAGTAAGTATACTTGATAACAGGTATCCGTGGATCACAATGAAGTTCCTTCAGCATCCCACACAGGAGAGCTGTGATTGGTCCATCATAATCACCAAGCCAACCCTCAACCTTCCTCAAAGTCCTCTTAGGAAAAGTGTTCGCCATTATGGCTGTATACAAAAGCAGAATATTAGTAGTGATTATGCATCATAATAGCTATAATAAAGAATTATCGCACTAAAATATATGGTTTTGCTATTCTCAAGTGAATAATCACCATACTTCTAGAGAATCCTTTACTATTTCTACTAGACTCCTACAGGTTTCTTCCCTATACTAGGTCTTTCCAACCTAAGGTCGCAACATTTGCTCTGATACCAGCTGCGGTGACCCAGCATACCACTGCATGTTGTAGTATACAAGTCGTTGATATGATCTTTGCGAAGGGACTTCTTCACAATTTGCCATATCCCTCAGAGTGGTACAACAGAAACATTGCAGGTCATAACACTCCATACTTTATTACAAACATCCTATATAACTAAGAAGTTCATCCCCACTAACATATTTCTCTTGACATGCAGCATGTCCACGTCAGCAAGATTGCCACTTCAGATCTGAACCATTCGGTTTCTTTCTGTCCAAACCACGCACCATTTTTCTGAGCTCTCAACCTTTCCAGTTTTACAATGACTCTTCGCGTGGGCTTCCACTTTCAATGGTGTCTCTTCGTTTCATCTCCCCCAATACCCATCCAGATAATCTGTAACCTACGAGGCAGACGAGCGGGCACGGCTGCAGCTATATTTTCCTCCGGCCGTCCACCTCCATGCACAGCCGCGAGTCCTTCTTCCAGCAGCTCTCCCGTGTGCCCATTTTTCTCTTTGCATAACCTGCACTTCCAATCCCAACCTGACCCTCTCCGGCCGAGTCGATTGACTCCGCGTGCTCCCGCCGTGAAGAAGCAGAGGAAGCACACGCGTCTTTGATCTCAGACCGTCATCTCCAGGTCAAGATCAAGGACTCAAGTAGCAGTATTGCAATCTTGCAGCGACCCATTTTCTCCATGCCCAACTGATAATCTCTCTCACTGATTGTCGGGTATTTTAACTTCTAGCACTGTTAGTTGAGCACGGAGGTTGTTTGATGAAATCTCTGAGAGAAGTGTTAGAACATATACACTACTGGAAGTCTAATCGTTGTATTGTGTTTTCTTTTGTTGTGTGCAGATGGGAACAGACACACACACACACATAATGCCGTAATGGGTTGCAATCAGTTGCAGTATACCAAACGGACATCAGCAAACAGATAAGATCCACCTATATGTAATGATCTCGGCAGCTATTTGTGCAGATTTTATTTTTAAAGTTATTTGATTAGTTTCTACACCTTCTGCATATCACAAGTTTGAATTTAATCGGATGAAGTATCAGTTTTTTTCATCCATGCCTAATTCATTACTCACTTCAGCATCAAAGAATACCGATTTTTCTTGCCGCAGCAACTACAAGCTGCATGATATGCCATTGTTCATGTTCCTATAAACTGGATGGTGGACGTTGATAAGAGTTCCTGAAATGAGGGAGCCACTCTCCTTGCTCACCTTGATCTTCCATTATTTTTTGTCAGTTAGGTTTGATGTCTATCACCTAACTAGATGGACGTGGAATTGTTCTACAGTATTAATCATGTCATCATGTGTTGTTTCAGGCACGCCATCGATACAGGTCCAGTCAAACTAAATTACCATGTATGTTCTCCACATTTTCATCTAATGGTTTTATGTCACTCTTTTGCGAATGATATCACATTTTCTTCTTAACGTGACATTATACCATGCAATTTCTTTGTCTGATTATATTTTGAAAGCATGTTCCATGCTCATTGCTCTAAAATACCCTGTTCCTTTGTGTCATAGATAAAAAATGGGATCCTATTGCAAAACTGCATACACACCTCTGTATTAGCTTATAATATGGTGCCTCCTTATTGCTTGCTACTTTGTTAGGCGTTCCCCACTCCTCAACAACAGGTCAAGATCAGCAAATATGTTTTTTCCCGGAGTCTAATGGGTGCGGCCAAAATGCTTGATGCAACACGAATGAGGCACTGGGGATTAGTGAAACTTGAGTACACAAAGATTGATGCATTTTTATTATTGTTGATGGTTTTCATATTTTCCTGCCAGTGCTTTTTCTCCTAATATATTGAATCAAGGAAATTTGCTTTCTACGGTTTCACCATCAGTAGACATGATTCAACTTTCCATGCAAGGCTATTTGCTGGTCACACACTCACTGCAAAACCTGAGGTATGGGAGCAATTCTGCTCACATGATTGATTGCAGTGCTAAACTGGGCTTCAATCAAAGTTTTATTTTGTTGCGTCCAGGTTATGTTAACACTAAATGGCTGCACAATCAATCTGTGGCAAACACTTTTCAGTGTTCAGTCTAATTTATCACTGAATGAAGGTTGTCAAAATCATAGAAGCAATTGAATCTAACAGGAAAGGATATTATAACACTTTTACCAATAAAAATATTAAATTTAATACTTTTCCTTTTTGCAATGTTCTATGGTTTTGTGTTAAAAATCATGCGTTCTATTTTGAGGTAAAAATAGACAAATAGATCATGTTTTAAGGCCCTGCCAGCGCTGGTCTGGTGAAGACAAATCCGATTCGCTTATATTAGCTCAGTGATGCACGTTGGATCTAAAAAAAATCATATGGTTACATGGCAAAGTATATTCCAAAGTCGTGCCATTATCTCTCCGGGTTAATTTGCAGTACGGAGATGTTTATTCAATTATGTGACACATTAGCTTTTGTTTTTCGTGTGTGTTTTGTTACACATTTTTTCCTCAGTTCAAAGCACTCATGTCGGCATGTGAGATCACCATTAGTTCATGTATGTACAGTTTATTACATTCTGAAGTTCAAATCATGGCATGTGTGTCTACTACCGATAGAACTTCAAAATAACCTTCTTCTTTATTTCACGGTTTTCCTCACTTTCGTTGCTTAAATTGCCGCAACAGCGTGCGGGGTATCATCTAGTTGTCTTAACAAGTTGATATTCTCACAGGTCCTATGAGAACACCCTAAGATACTACTTAAGTACGATTACAACTCATAACAATATAAAGGAGAGCTCAACAACTTATTTAGGTAAGTTCTACGTTGCTCGGCTCTATGATGCTAGGGTATGTCACTACTCCTCCACCTCCGTGTCGTCTGGTCCGTAGACTATCCCATAGTCTACGCCTTCCACTCCGCCGGTAAGATCAGGTTCTTCGTAGACCAGCTCGTAGCTTCCTCTCGGTGCTCCATCGTTGATGGCCTCCACTTCCGGATCACAATCTAGCAAGGGTGTCGGAAGAAAGTGAGTACAGAGGTACTCAGCAAGTTCTAAAAGAATAAAAAGGTGTTTGATGCACTAGCTACGACCATTGATCAGGAAATCGCCGGTCAATGCATGTTTCGCAATCATTTCTTCAAAAGGTTGCTTTTATTATGAAAACTATGCCCGTCAGTCTTCACAGGTTGACTAGAACTTCGTGGAGTTCCTTTCCTGCCGCGTTCGCAGTTCCCTTCCCGGAACAAGGAGTGACAGCCACAATTTGATACACTCTGCGAAGTGCGTTACTTTTCCCACAAGAGATCTCACCCTTTTTGCCATCCGCGAGGACTTGCCCCCGTTCACACTTCCTTTGGTGTGAGGCCAGGTATAAAGATCCAAGCCCACACCGCCTTCTCCGCGACCGCAAACCCACCCTTTTGTCCACCCGCACACCTCCAGTAGACTTCCCCGATAATACGGCTTTACTCATGGTGTACTTTGGACAATCCTTCATAGATCGTAGAGCCATCATCACTAATGGATGGGGATTTAAAAGGCTATCCCAACCTACGGCGAGTGCCTCCAACACCCCGCCGGCTCTACCAATCCGTTGGCGTGCGGAAGGGAAAAGATACGACCGGCTTCCCCGAGCCATTATAGATCTCATGGTCAACGCGGTTTGTACGGCGCTAGAATCACTCGGACGGCATTGGTAATTTAATCCTAGGGTGATATAACCCATTGCAATGGAACCTCCACCATATCAACACATACCATGGTTCCATTGCCATCCACATAGTCATATTCATAGTTGGAAAATAACATTTCATTTGCGATGCGGGAATGATAAGTATATAGCTTTGCATTAAAGTAGTAGAAAATAATCAAATTGACATGAGCAAGGGTGAACTTGCTCGTGGACTGCGAGATAGTGCGGTTCAATGCGATTGATGGAACCTGGACCTCGGGTTCGTAAGAAGCATCATTGTCCGGTAAGGACAATGTTATAAAATCCAAATAATGCAATCATGGATGTATTATTTTATGTTGAATCCCTTTCCCCGTGGAGTTATTACAATTTAGAGTTGTATTAAGATTTATGTCTTTGACGGTAATTTACAATTGATTTAAAAGTATAAACCATTTTAATTCACACAAGGTACAACAATTCAAAGTAAAACTATTTACTTGGTGATTTCCTTAGTCATTCCAAAAATAATTTGAAATTATAAAGTTATCTTTATAGTTTTTGGAATAAAAAGGAATATAGTATTTTTCTTGGAAAAAAATACCATTTGCAATAGAAATGACTTGGAATATTAGAATTTCATTTTGAAATGTTTGAAAATAAGTATTTGAACTTATTTGAGATTTTTCCTTGAATTTTAAATACAAGGAAATAATAATTTTAAATTCCTAGTTATTATTTAAATCCTTAAAATTCATAATTTTGAATTTGTTTCATAAATTCCCTTTCATATTTTATTTTTGTTAAGATTTATTTTTCATTCATAAATCCAATTTTTAATGGATTTTTAGAATTGTATTTTATTTATTAAAAATTGGCAAAGTTCTGGTCTTTTAATAATTGTTAAAAGACAAAAATGCCCCTCGGCCCCTATTGGGCCCAGCCCAATACTCAAAGCCCATGGGACAGCCCATTACGGCTTGCCCCATAGTGGCTTGGTGGCGCCGAACGGCCCACCCACTCACTCACTCGGCCCTCTCACTCTCTTCGTCCCTAACCCTAGGCTCCTGCGACTCCCGTGGCGATAGCGTCGCCGCCATGGCCGCCGCCCTGCTCCGGCCATCGCCGGCCTCCTCCGCCGTAGCCACCTACCGCTCCTGAACCGCCGCGAGCAGATCTATCGATCTGTCCGCGCCGTTTTTCCCTTCTCGTCCTCTCCTGGCGAATCGGCTCCATCTGAATCTCGTGGAGAATCGCCATGGGCGATCTGGTGGTCTCCGACGAGCTCTCGCCTTCGCCGTCGACGTGTGCGCCTCCGAGACCGACCTGGCGCGGGTGCTGCTTGCAGCGCCTGTGCCGTCGTCTCCATGCTGTGCTGCTGTGGTGATGTTCGTCGGCGTAACGCCGGCGCCTTCCCTGGCCTTGCAGCTGCTATGGCCGCGCGAGCACTGCCTCGCCATGCCATAGCCTCTGCCACCAGGCGTGTGTAAGTACTTCTCTTCATCTCCTTCTCCTCTCCATGCCTGCGCCTCTCAAGCTACTGTTCTTCTTCCTCCTCATGTTCTGCTGCTCTCTGGTGATCCTGTGATCACACAGAGCCATGCTATTCCTATGCAAATTGCCTGTGCTTCTGTGAATTGCAAGTTCATGGCCCAATTGCCCTTTACTGGTGCGGCACATGCTGCTTTGCTTGCTGTTCATGCTGTGCTTGCTTCTCTGCTGCTCCTAGCATGCTCTACACTTGTCATGCTCTACTGTGCTTGCTCAAGAGCTAACTATTCCATGCTATGCTTGATTAGGATTTGCTTGTGCTTACTGGGCTATCATACTTGCTTGTCTAGGTGTACTTGTGTTGCATCTGTGACACTTGTGTGTGTGCCAGTGGTGCCTGTGATATGCTTCAGTGCTTCCTATGCAAGCCAATGATCCATTGGATCATTTCTTGCTTGTTGGCTAACCTCTCTGTGTAACTTGGCTTGCTAGGATTGATCCACTTGATCAATCCCATTATCAGTGATAGCTTACTGGTTAATACTGTGGCTAAATGATTCAATTTTTCTTGTGATGCTGATGCCTACTTGTGCTGTTGCTCATCTTAGCTATCTAGACTTGTTCTAGTGGTTATGGATTAAACTGTGTTGCTTAACAGTATGCTGCTGTCAATGTTTAGCATGGATCTGTAATAAATTCATGCTTGGATTACTTGATTATGATGAACTGCTTATGCAGTGATGATTTGAATGACTTGCTTGTATATGAGTTTGCTGTTCATGATTCTTTTACAAGCAATAAAAGTCTGAATCCATTTCTGGATAGTGATGTGATCTATTTGGCTTGCTCTTATTTGGTGCTAAGTGTGATGTGACCTCAGTAGCCTTGCTACTGACTGGTTGCTCACCTAGTTGGTTGGATCTTGTTGGCTACTCAACTTTGCTTGCATATTTGGGGATCATACTAACTATGAATGCCAATATGCCTGCCTGTGATGAAATCTAGGGTTTTACTGATGGTTATGTGCCTAGGATTTTCTGTGTAGTCTATACTAGCTGCTATTTATTGCAATACATCTATCGGTGCTATTCGTGCATCGGATCTTGCTTCTGTGCACAAGATCCGTATCCGGATGGTTTCTATTTTGGTGGCTTTTTAGACTAGCAGGTGATCCTTGGTGAAAACCAAGTGATGATTCACCCTGTTGAGCATCTGCTCAACCCCATGACTATGTCAGGCATGTTTTATGGATTAGATCCATTGGATCTCGCTCCAGAACTTGGTATACCTTGTTCCAGCCTCCTAGTATGAGATTTTGTGTTGATGCGGACTTGTGGTTTGTTCACGGCCCTTCACCTCCGGAGCTTGGATGATCTTCTAGGTCACCATGATCTCTCGGTGGCTTGAGGAGTTGTGTGTGTTGGTTCTGTTCTTGCTCAAGAACGGATGAACTATGCTTGTTTTTGCTTCACCCTTACCTCGGTGATCTTATCTCGGTCGACCGGTCACCGGTTCTAGGGTTTGTGCTCCTTTTATATGATCCCTACTTCTCTCCTTGCATTGACACACAAGCCTGGCATGCTTGGTGACTAAGCCCTTGCATTGCCTTGCTGTTGCTGCCCAGCACACTTGAGCTGTGTGCTCTCATATGCTGAAACTTGAGCCCCGGTGTGTGCTCGAGGTTTGGTCTCGTCGCTGCCCTTATCTTGTGCTCGTCCTGGTTTTGGACAAGCACAAGTGTGCTTGTGACTTGGTTCTCGTCCAAACTGAATATTGTGTCATTTGCTAACTCTAACATTTTGGCTAGTTTGATTCTTTGTTTTGCAGGTTTATGAAGTTGGACATGGCCAGAAGATATTCTCCAAGTCATATAGTCTAGGTTTTAGGTTAGGAATAAAATTTGTAATCTTCATTTTCATTTCTGTTTCTTATTTATCAATTCTTGTATCAAGAATATTGTAAAGACTTTGTAATCTGTGTTGATATCAATAAAGCCCAAGGTTTTTGTTTATGAGCTTTTGATTATGTGACATTTATATTCTGAAATAAACATTGTATTTATGATTTACTTTGAAATTCAAAGTTGTTTGAATTCATAAGTTGTTTGAATTATGAATTCCATTTATATTGTCCAATGTTTATTGTTTAATGTATTAACACTTGTCAAATGAAGTCAATTCCCCAAATCAACAAGATACAAAAGAGATCATGTCGAAATTTCCCTAACTCACATTGCCTAACCCTAAGTGCAAAATGAGAGAGAACCTCGATCCCTCTTAGGTTTAGTTGCAATAAGGTGCGAAAATTTCCCCCGTTTTGCGATGAAATGCACATCCCATTTCTAAATCTACCCTTCGTTGTTCCTATGTTCTGGGTTATTACATTCACTATCTCTTCGCCGAACTAGTGCACCTATTAGGTGTGTTGGGGACACAAGAGACTTCTTGCTTTGTGGTTGCAGGGTTGCATGAGAGGGATATCTTTGACCTCTTCCTCCCTGAGTTCGATAAACCTTGGGTGATCCACTTAAGGGAAAGTTGCTGCTGTTCTACAAACCTCTCGCTCTTGGAGGCCCAACACTGTCTACAAGAATAGAAGCTCCCGTAGACATCAAGTTATTTTCTGGCGCCGTTGCCGGGGAGGAAAGGTAAAAGGTACTCACACTCCGGATCTCGGCTACTAAGCTATTTTCGCTGTTGTAAGTACTCGAATCTATTTCCTTTAGATCCTGCAATTGCATCTTTTTGTTTCTTGTTTACACTAGTTTGGCATAATGGATGACAATGAGCTTCTTATTCTATTTCCTGATTTAAGACATGGATGGTTTGATGCGAAATTAAAAAAACTATGGAACCTTATTTGCATGCTGGTAGTAATATTAGTATGAACGCTTTGAACACCATGGTTGCTAATGATATGGAAAATTCTAAGCTTGGGGAAGCTGGCTTTGATGAGCATGATATTTTTAGTCCCCCAAGCATTGAGGAGAAAATTTTCTTTGATGATACTTTGCCTCCTATTTATGATGATTATAATGATAATGGTCTTTTGTTACCACCTACTATGGAGAGTAAATTTAATGATGATTACAATATGCCTCCTATATTTGATGATGAGAATAATAATGATAGCTACTTTGTTGAATTTGCTCCCACTATTACCAATAAAATTGATTATGCTTATGTGGAGAGTAATAATTTTATGCATGAGACGCATGATAAAAATGCTTTATGTGATAGTTATATTGTTGAGTTTGCTCATGTTGCTACTGAAAGTTATTATGAGAGAGGAAAATATGGTTGTAGAAATTTTCATGTTACTAAAACACCTCTCTATGTTCTGAAATTTTTGAAGCTACACTTGTTTTATCTTCCTATGCTTGTTACTTTGCTCTTCATGAACTTGTTTATTTACAAGATTCCTATGCATAGGAAGCATGTTAGACTTAAATTTGTTTTGAATTTGCCTCTTGATGCTCTCTTTTGCTTCAAATACTATTTCTTGCGAGTGCATCATTAAAGCTGTTGAGCCCATCTTAATGGCTATAAAGAAAGAACTTCTTGGGAGATAACCCATGTGTTATTTTGCTACAGTACTTTGTTTTATATTTGTGTCTTGGAAGTTGTTTACTACTGTAGCAACCTCTCCTTATCTTAGTTTAATGTTTTGTTGTGCCAAGTAAAGTCTTTGATAGTAAAGTGAATACTAGATTTGGATTATTGCGCAGAACATGCTTTTCTTTGCTGTCACGAATCTGGGCCTAATTCTCTGTAGGTAACTCAGAAAATTATGCCAATTTATGTGAGTGATCCTCAGATATGTACGCAACTTTCATTCAATTTGGGCATTTTCATTTGAGCAAGTCTGGTGCCTCAATAAAATCCATCTTTACGGACTGTTCTGTTTTGACAGATTCTGCCTTTTATTTCGCATTGCCTCTTTTGCTATGTTGTATGAATTTCTTTGATCCATTAATGTCCAAGTAGCTTTATGCAATGTCCGGAAGTGTTAAGAATGATTGTGTCACCTCTGAACATGTTAATTTTTATTGTGCACTAACCCTCTAATGAGTTGTTTCGAGTTTGGTGTGGAGGAAGTTTTCAAGGGTCAAGAGAGGAGGATGATATACTATGATCAAGAAGAGTGAAAGATCTAAGCTTGGGGATGCCCCGGTGGTTCACCCCTGCATATTTCAAGAAGACTCAAGCATCTAAGCTTGGGGATGCCCAAGGAATCCCCTTCTTCATCGACAAATTATCAGGTTCCTTCTCTTGAAACTATATTTTTATTCGGCCACATCTTATGTACTTTACTTGGAGCGTCTGTGTGCTTTTGTTTTTTTTTGAATAAATGCTTGTGTGGGAGAGAGACATTCTCCGCTGGTTCATATGAACACATGTGTTCTTAGCTTTTAATTTTCATGGCGAAGTTTCTTCTTCGTTAATTTGTTATATGGTTGGAATTGGAAAATGATACATGTAGTAAATTGCTATAATGTCTTGGATAATGTGATACTTGGCAATTGTTGTGCTCATGTTTAAGCTCTTGCATCATATGCTTTGCACCCATTAATGAAGAAATACATAGAGCTTGCTAAAATTTGGTTTGCATAAATGGTCTCTCTAAAGTCTAGATAATTTCTAGTATTGAGTTTTGAACAACAAGGAAGACGGTGTAGAGTCTTATAATGTTTACAATATGTCTTTTATGTGAGTTTTGCTGCACCGGTTCATCCTTGTGTTTTTTTCAAATAACCTTGCTAACCTAAACCTTGTATCGAGAGGGAATACTTCTCATGCATCCAAAATCTTTGAGCCAACCACTATGCCATTTGTGTCCACCATACCTACCTACTACATGGTATTTCTCCGCCATTCCAAAGTAAATTGCTTGAGTGCTACCTTTAAAATTCCATCATTCACCTTTGCAATATATAGCTCATGGGACAAAATAGCTTAAAAACTATTGTGGTATTGAATATGTACTTATGCACTTTATCTCTTATTAAGTTGCTTGTTGTGCGATAACCATGTTCCTGGGGACAGCATCAACTATTCTTTGTTGAATATCATGTGAGTTGCTATGCATGTCCGTCTTGTCTGAAGTAAGAGAGATCTACCACCTTAATGGTTGGAGCATGCATATTGTTAGATAAGAACATTGGGCCGCTAACTAAAGCCATGATTCATGGTGGAAGTTTCAGTTTTGGACATATATCCTCAATCTCATATGAGAATAATAATAATTGTTGCCACATGCTTATGCATTAAAGAGGAGTCCATTATCTGTTGTCCATGTTGTTCCGGTGTGGATGTCTAAGTTGAGAATAATCAAAAGCGAGAAATCCAAAATGCGAGCTTTCTCCTTAGACCTTTGTACAGGCGGCATGGAGGTACCCCATTGTGGCACTTGGTTAAAACATGTGTATTGCGATGATCCGGTAGTCCAAGCTAATTAGGACAAGGTACGGGCACTATTAGTATACTATGCATGAGGCTTGCAACTTGTAAGATATAATTTACATGATACATATGCTTTATTACTACCGTTGACAAAATTGTTTCATGTTTTCAAAATAAAAGCTCTAGCACAAATATAGCAATCGATGCTTTTCCTCTTTGAAGGACCTTTCTTTTACTTTTATGTTGAGTCAGTTCACCTATTTCTCTCCACCTCAAGAAGCAAACACTTGTGTGAACTGTGCATTGATTCTTACTTACTTGCTTATTGCACTTGTTATATTGCTTTGCATTGACAACTATCCATGAGATATACATGTTACAAGTTGAAAGCAACCGCTGAAACTTAATCTTCCATTGTGTTGCTTCAATGTCTTTACTTTAAATTATTGCTTTATGAGTTAACTCTTATGCAAGACTTATTGATGCCTGTCTTGAAAGTGCTATTCATGAAAAGTAATTGCTTTATGATTCAGTTGTTTACTCATGTCATTACCATTGTTTTGATCGCTGCATTCATTACATATTTTTACAATATGATCAAGTTTATGATGGCATGTCACTCCAGAAATTATCTTTGTTTATCGTTTACCTGCTCGGGACGAGCAGGAACTAGGGATCGAGAGGATGAACGAGCTCTTCAAGGTCAACAATAGAGGAGAGAGAAAAGATGTGGAAGAGCTAACTCGGGCTGGGGAAGAAGGCCCTCTTTTATAGGGGCCATCAAATCCAACCGTTATGCCTAGTTCCCGCACGACCGGTACTACCGCTCTTGGGAGCGGTACTACCGCTCTGGGTCTGAAATTTGCCTGCATCGCTGAAACGTGGGGCTCAAGCGGTACTGCCGTTGCAGGTACCGCTAAGGTACCGGCAGGGTCTCTGGGAGCTCCGGTCTCCTCCCCGGTACAATAGCGGTACTAGGGCGGAAGTGTCGTATCTGGCATTAAGGTACCTAACCGGTACCTTGTCGGAAGTACCGCTTGGGAGCGGTACTACCGATCGATGTACCGTTAAGGTACCGCCATGCCTGCTGCAAGCCTTTCCCTCGTTCGATGATAGCAGCGGTACTAGTGCTCGGTACCAATAGTGATAGCGGTACTACCGCTCTTGGTACCGGTACTACTGGGCATGCTGGAACTGCGATACGAGAAATGCAATAACTCAAGATTGAGAACTCCGATTAGGACGAAACCAATTTTGTTGGAAAGAGGACGACAAGAGCCACCCCTACAAAAAATGAAAATATGGAAACATGAGGGGATGATTTTCCCATTAGTATAGAGGTGTAACCTCTCAATATGGTAAACCGGGAAAATCATCCAACTCGAACACGCAATATGAGATGCACCCGGAATCCTCTTCCGATGTTCTAAAGCTTGTCATGAGAGTGAACACAAGCTCTAGAAAATCTCATGGATAAGAACCAACAACAACTACGAAACACGATGCAATGCATGCAAGGTTTAAGCTCTCTTCGACGATGCAACCAACTACCCTACCGAGCATAAATATTGGCCTTGCGCGTTCCACTCGAGGCGACAAGCTCCGTCTTCATCCTTCTTGAACATTGCACATGACACCATCTTCACCCAACTTCTCCAACATACATGCCACCGTCTTTATCCCCCTTCTACGCTGTCTTCCTCCCTCTTCATCTTCTACACCGTCTTCATCTCTCTTCAACACCGTCTTCATCTGTCTTCTACATTGCACTCGATCTTCTTCATCTTGCAACCTTAAGACCAACATATGGCTCAAGCATTTCCTATGAACACGACCTTAGAGAGAATCTCAATACAACCATTAGTCCATAGGTATTGTCATCAATTACCAAAACCACACATGGGGGCTCCATGTCCTTTCACCGGCATCTAGGTCCACCGCGGAACCGTTGAGCATGTCCATGTATGATGTTGTGGACGCACCGTCGAACACCCTGTTGGCATCGGTGAAGGGTGGAATCAGATGCGATGGAACGGAGGTAGGAGGGGTCGCGGCCTTGGACAACGGGACGACGAGGCCGACACAGGTGGTTGGCTTCTTCGCCTTGGATGGTGGGGCTTCCCTCGGCCTCGCGGCCTTTGTCTTCGCGTGACTCCCCTTCGAAGCAGCGGCAGGGGTCATAGACGGCACAGCAGCGGCCGCCGCCGGGGCTTGGAAGAGGGGTTTCGCGGCCCGCTTCCTCTTCCCGGGCATGGTGACGGAGATCATGGCCGCTACATCGCCGGTGTTCGGTTGACCTCCCATGACGGCTACGGGGACGTCCACCACCGTTGATGACGGCGATACACCTTCAGCGGTCGGGAGGTCCATGGCGGCGAGATCGGGCCACGTGGTGGCCGGAGAGGGCAGGGCGTTGGAGATCCGAGCGGCTGCGCGGGTTGGCGGGGATTGGGCGAGCTGAAATCCTTCGCACGCTGTGAAGGGGAGGAGTGGGGGTCGGCCTCCAGTTCGGCCTTCCAACCCCCACTAGTAGGGGTCGAGGAGCCGATCCGGGCCGGAACTGAGAATTTTCGATACGGACCAACAGTGTTATGGGGCCTAATAAATGCTGCGGAAGCGCCGACGTATTCATGCGGTTATTTTACGGGTTTCGGCGTTTTAGGGGGCCTGTTAGACATGCTCTAACAAAATGTGGAAGTTTTTGGAGGCGGCGGATGGGGCATACGTTTCTAAGTGCTGGGTCTGGCTGGCTTATGGGCCCTCTCACCCAGCGGCTTACCCACCATCTCTTGTTTATGTTTACAATTAGTTCACGTTTTAGGTTTAGTCAAAGTGAAAATGTATAAAGTTTAATTAAATGTTGAGGAAAAATTATCAATATTTAAACTGTAAAATCTATATTATTGGAATTGTCAAAAACTATAATTTTATATTATATGCATTTGGCATTATGCATTATGGTTGCAAATATTTTTCTAGATTATTGGTCAAGCTTACCAAATTTTGAGTTTGACTAAATCTAGAAGGCAACTTCTTATGTCCTCCATTGTAATCCTGATTTCGTCGGAGCTATGGAATGAAATGAATGCGCATGTTTTACACAGCAAGAGCCCCATGCCTTTGCTGATCATGGCCAACATTAAAAACGGAGCAAGAAAATGAGTAATTGCTGGTGCAAAAGCAACCATAATCCATAAGCCGATTTCTGCATGTATTCTGTAAGAAAGCTAAAGTTAGTACAGTTTCAAGACACTTGAACACAAACAATATCCACTGTCGAAACAATCAACTCTGGTTATCCAAGACCATCGTTTGTGGAAATATTCTATGTACATATGGATTTACGACTTCAGCAAGCTCTGTGCCCATCAGACCCGAAGGTCATGAGTGATCAGTCAAACCTCCGGCAGAATAAAGTCTTTCAACTACCTCAAGACTCATAGACCCTAAGCACGTACTGGATGTCTTGCCTACACACAGGGCACAATGGTTCATCCTTGAGTTCGACTTTTTTTGCACAGTTGCAGCAGCAGACGAGATGACCACAAGGAACAAAGGCTGCATTCCTTCTGTCCTTTAAGCATATGACACATAATTGCCCGTCTCCCATTTCACCAGATGTGTCGTCGCCACTGCCATTTTGTACGGTATTATCTTCATTGTCACCCTGGTGAAACCTTTGTTGAGCGCCCATTCTCTCCTTGAAAGAAGGCATTTCTGTTCAAAATATTTAAATGTCAGCAAAGGTATGAAATGAACAGTTTTGAAGGTGAAAATCAGACCTTTACCTGGCTCAGTTCGAATATAACTAAGCACGTCATTCAAAACAAAATAGCCTCCGGTTTCTTGTGGAGCCAGGAAAAATGACTGAGTAAATCTACGCTTCACCGTATTAGGCATAGTAAAAGATCCAGTAATCACAACAAACACACCATCCCCATGCGATGGCTGAGCATACACATTCTCCAACTCCGTCGAACATCCCTTGAGTTCTGTAGATAAAAAGTATTCCTTGATAGCCTGGATATTAAGAACATAAAACAAATCAGTGAGAACCAATCAGATGACTAGGCATGTTGCATGGACATACACATGCCTTATCTGATTACATCTTAGACAGATAAAATGAGGTGTAAGTGTTCTATATACTAAACTGATTACATATTAGACAAATAAAATGAGAGAAGTATTGGAATAACTCCACTAACGTGCACATGACATATACTTCCCGCCCTGAGTAGTACATGATTGTATATAGATGCAGAGATGCTGCATAATAAGATTTCATAAATTAAGGGTATACTGGCATACACAACCTTTAGCTAACCGATGTTCACCAATCACATTTCAGCAACAGGTATGGTGAGATTGGATTAATATCGCAATACCAATACTACCACTCGATGAAATAGGAACATCCAGTTGTGAATTAACATGCCAAAGCAGCCTAATAACCTCAACATGCTAGCAAAAACCTATAACAGATGGCATAATGTCTATCCTTATATGTCATCAAGCTATTATAAGTAACCAATGGTGGAAGTCAAGCCAGCATGAATGGAAATCAAGCTCTAATAGTTTGAAATGAGTGAACGGGTATGCCTTCCCGACCAAAAAATGTTTAATATATAGTACATCTCATGAATAATGGCAAGATCCTACAGGCTGCAGAGAACTTACACGTCTAGTGGTTATAGATGTCATTTCACCATCAAAACCTGGTCGACCAACAATACTTTCATCATGATAGAACTTATGGGAATCCTCTGGTGACGTATTCAGAATTCTACAATATTGTTGAGCAAATGCAATTCCAACCTGTAAGCAAACGGGAAACCCAATCACGTTTGACTATAGTGTTTTATTTGTAGATTAATTATAACTAATATGGAGAAAAACACTACCACACGTGGATCATGATAACGACCCACAGAGTTCCCAGCTTGGGTAGCCACTGCTGCATAAGGATGAGTACTAGTTAGTATCTTTTGAGGTGAATTGATGAATATTGTGTGACTAGCCACCAGCATAAAAAGAGTTAGCAATTCAAAAGCAATAGTTTTCTTTGTTTGCTGGAAAAAAGCAGTAATTGGCCAAGCAACTGACTACTGTTACATCTATAAGGGTTCAGTTTCCAAGAACCCAAATCAACGGCAAACAACAAACAGTAACTCAGCAGCACGGTGGTCTATATCCACCGATAAATTTGTAGTGGCAGGTATTTCACAAATTATCAGCGAAACGTACACATCATATATCACAGCAGACATTAAACAATCGCAATCTGTACAGATATAAAACGTATCACTATCTATCTATCAGATTGACAGAATGTGGATAAAAATACAATACTCCTTCCCTAGATACACATGTTTTAGTGTCTAGACAAAACCGACTCAATTAATTTGGGAAAGAGGGAATACTTAAAATCTTGTTTCTTTTTTCCACTCCATATTACAGAAAAATAGCCATTTATTCCACCCCCTGTAATGGAAAAACGACCATATGAAAACATTCATATCGAAAAAACAACCCAAAAAAATCAGAACATAAATAGTAATCTAGCTAAGAAAATGAAGAAAACTATACACAAAACCATGCACCACGTCTGTAAAGATGGATCTAAGCCTATTGCGCTGCAAAATACTTATGTCCCACAAGGGCCAGATAAAAAAAATCTGTGCGGCATAGTGCCAATTGAAATGGTAACACTAAAATTCTGAAACCAGGCAAGAGTCATAAGCTCCTTATCTAGTGGCCGCAGCAAGTTTGGTGTTAGTTTAGCAGCAGTAGGTTATCCTGGTACTACTGAACAAGTCAATGGCTAACGTTACTTTAATAGCAACTGTTGATCTATATACAAATAGATATCAGAATTGGACGCAAAGAACACCATCACACGTGCAGCCCTGCCAGAAATTTGTACAATATAGGTCGAGTTTGTCATAAAAAAGAAGTCATTTTCAGTGGAGCAAACACATAAGCCGGATACTGTAGAAATCAAAGTTCACCCTTGACAACCAGCACTAATTAAAAGGGGTGCATCTAAATCTCAGTTAACTGACGTCACATATGTTGTTTACCTGTAGTTTAATCCCGTTATAGCTAAATTGATCGATCTGATAAACTGATTGGGAGCTGAGCAGCCACTGGGCTGTCTCAGTTCGGGGGACTGTCCTTTCCATTTGCTAGACCCTTTTAGAGCTCACGGGCTGTACTAGTTTTCCTTCTATCGTACGGGGAAGGATACAAAGCAGATTTTGCGACATATGTGTAACTATAAAATTTTGTTGCACCCCATGTGCAACTAAAACAACCTCAGTTGCAACCCATGTGCATCTGAAAATGCCTAGTAGTAAATATAATAAAAACCTCTGCAAAATAATTACAATTACAACCCATGTGCAAGTGGAAAGACTCAATTGCAACCAAAATGCAAATGAAAAGTTTAGTCCTAACCCAAATGCGATTGAAAAAAAGGTCGGGTACAACCCATGTTGTAATCATGTGCAACCAGAAGAATCTTAGTTGAAACCCATAAGCATCTTGAAAACATCTCGGTTGCAACTTATGCGTAACTGAAAATTATCCCAGTTGCAACGTATGTGAAACTCTTATATCACCCGCGTCGGAAAAATTTAACAAATCTCAACCGTAGCTATAATAAATCTCAGGTATAACCAATGTGCAACTGAAAAGACTATTGCAATCCAAGACTGAAAAAATCGATTCTAACACATGTGCAATAATCTCAGTTGTAAACCATGTACAATTGGTAGTGGCAACCCATATGCAACTGGAAAATCTCAATTTTCAACCTATGTGCAACTCCATACCACCCGCGTCTAACAAATTTGACAAATTGCACACATGATATTTAAAAATAAAATTTGAACTAAAACCACGACAATTATTATGAATCGGAGGGAATATTTCAAAACATCAAAAGATACTGCATCAATTTGGTTAAAAAACTGACAAAATAAAAAATACAAGAGGAAAAATTAAAACGAAAAATCAACAAAAAAAGGCAATACAAGAAATCTAGAAATGAATTGAAAATGGAAGACAAAAAAAAACATGCAAGAGAACGATTCCACCTGAAGAAACACAACGGAAAAACCTACATGTATCCCGATCAGAAAGAAAGAAGCCCACATGATAATAGAAGAGAGGACCCATTACACACGCTGGGCCAAGTTACAGAGAGAACCTATATACACACGGTGGGAGAAGTTGCAGAGAAAAAGGAAAGTTCAACACGAATCAACAAGCAAATGATCAACGGTTAGAACGTTGACTGATATTTAATAAATCTCGGGTGCCTTAGAAATAGCAATTCCGAATTAAAAGATGCTTAATTACAAGGTGCTCCACTTGAAAGGCATCCTAATTGGGTTGCCATAGTGTCGAAACAATGTCACTCAACCATGTTTTTGCTTGAACGAAATTATCAGGATATCTTTGTAACCAATAATTTCTATGAGCAAATAGCTACAGTGTTAAAAAAATATAACAAAACATAAACGCATACTCCAAATGCTTTCCTTATTATTCCCGTTCCATTAATTAATTAGTTAGACAGATAGATAGACGGTGCTACCTTTAGACCTTACTTACAGAACGTACACAACACGGTCAAGAAATCCAACATCAGACCAGAACTCTTCCCGTCTCAGCAGCCCATCCTAATACAGGGCTACCTATCTGACTCTAGTTGATGTGGGTAAGATTTGATCCCGTAAAACTACTACCATGCTACTACTAGTTGATGATGGATGAAACGACAATTTCCAAGAAGACGCAGAAAGCAAGGCATCAATCAGCTTGGATGAGGTGGGTGTTCACCAACTTGGCGTGGCGACAGAGGGTGACGGCGTCGCCGACGGGGAGCTGGCCGACCTCGAACCGAGACGTGCGGGCGTACGGCGGCGGCGACCATAAACCCTAGGGAGGGGAGGGGAGGGAAGGAGAGGGCCGGACGAGGTGGCGAGGTACTGACCGGAGGGAAGACCACGCCGGAAGGAAGGGCATCGTCGGTGGCGTTCCGAGGCCGGCATCTGCAACGACTCGCGTTCGTCCGCGCCGTCGTCCCCGGCGACACGAGATGGGACACACGAGCTTCGACGGTTCCAGGGGAGATCCTCTACGCCGACCTAGTCCGCAGTTTGGTACCGCTCATAGCGTGGGCTAATGCGCATTGCCTAAGGCGCTATACCGGTTGGGCCGGCCCACTTGCAGCTTCGCTCGTCCAGCTCCAACAAGCGTTCGCTACGCCAAAACGGCAAAACCTATACACCGACCAGGTCGGTGGCTACCGGCCACCGCACACCCCCTGGTCGGGTATGGGCCAGGCCCATTAGCGTCTATTTAGGCTGTAGCAGTTCGTTTTTCCTTTTTCTTTTTTCTTTTCTGGTTTCTTTTTCTGTTTTCTTTTTCGTTTTTCTATTTTCGGTTTTGTTTATATTTTTTCAGATTCGAAAATTTCAATTCTTAAAAATTGTTCAAATTGAAAAATGTTTAAATTAAAAAATGTTCAAAATTGAAAACCGTTCAAATTCAAAAACCGTTCAAATATGAAAACCGTTCAAATTTGAATTTTTTTCAAATTCGAAAATTGTTCTAATATGAAAATCGTTTAGATTCAAAAATTGTTCAAATTCAGAAATGTTCAAATTCGGAAATTGTTCATAGAGTAAAATACATTTTTGTTCAAATTTTAAAAATGTTCAAATCTGAAAAATGTTCAGATTTTTAAAAATTTATTTCTTTTTAATTTGATTTTTTTTTAATTTTAACAAATGTTCAGATTTTTTTAAAAAAAGAAAACAAACAACAGAAAACAAAAAGAAACGAAAAGGAAAAAACGCATTACCGATGAGGCGCGGCCGACTAGCTACCCGGGACGCGCGGGGTGTCGCGGCACTCCTCCCAGTAGCCGGCAAAACCTATACACCGACCAGGCTCGGTGGCTACCGGCCACCGCACACCCCTGGTCGGGTTTTGGGCCAGGCCCATTTGTTTCTGTTAGCCTGTAGTATTTCGGTTTCCTTTTTCTTTTCTTTTTTCTGGTTTCTTTTTCTGTTTTCTTTTCTGTTTTTCTTTTCTGTTTTCTGTTTTCGGTTTTGTTTATATTTTTTCAGATTTGAAAATTTTAATTTTTAAAAATTGTTCAAATTGAGAAAATGTTTAAATTTAAAAATGTTCAAATTTAAAATCGTTCAAATCTGAAAACCGTTCAAAAAATTCAAATTTGAAAACCATTCAAATCGGATAATCGTTCAAATTTGTTCACATTCAAAAAACGTTCAATTTTGAAAATTGTTCAAGTTAAAAAATTGTTCAAATTTCGAATTTTAAAAAAAATTCAAATCCGAAAAATGTTCAAACGTAAAAACTGTTCTAGTTTCAGAAAACTGTTCAAATTTTACGAAATTTTTTTTCTCGAAAAAAGTTTTTTGAAGTTATTTCAAAAAAACGAAAATATAAACAGAAAAGAAAAAACAGAAAAGAAGAAAGAAAAAGGAAAAAGAAACTCACCTGATGTGATGGGCCGCGGCCCACTGAAGTACGTGGGTCGTGGGGGGTGTGCGGTGCCTTCCACCCACCGATCAGATCGGTGTATAGCACCCCCCCGCCAAAACCGGGGTCCTCCTCCCTGGCGCCCGCGCGCCAGGTCTCTTTCCTTTCGCTTAAGGGAACGGGATCTTGGGCCGAGCGATCAGGTAGGCCCATCAGCGCGCGCTGTAAGGCCACGGTGATTTTTTTGACGACGCTACTGCTTGTATGTTAACTCCAGTCCTGGGGCGGATCCGTATTTAAGCTGGTCGCGAACGTCTTGGCCGCGCGAGGTGGGACTAAAAATGACAGCCCGAATAACGCTGTGTTGACTAGCTCCCGCTCAATAGCAGTTGCCGTGCGCTGCTCCCGCTCGCTAAGCTGCTGCTGACGTGTGCTGCCCTCGCTCGCTGGTTGGCTAGGTACTCCCGCTCGATGACTTATTTTCATACAAGAGCCCAGGCTGCTACAGCGGGTGAGTGCGGCGTGACAGTGAGGCACATGACAAAATCTTTTAAGAAAAATTGCAGCTAGCGTGTCAGTAGCTACCTGCCTACTCGTTTTTGAGTGCGTACGTTGGGTGTCTAGCTCATAGTAGCTTTGCCTCACGTAGCTAGCTAGGTAGGCTGCTTTGTTTTTTTTTTTTCCTTTCATTCACGTGGCTAGTTAGGGTCACTATATTTATTAACAAATAAAAAACAAAGGAAGTTAGCTGATTTCTGTCGTGACTTGACATGTACCTAGACGAAAACGTAGAGGAACAGGAACAACAACGTAGACGGTACGGAACAAGAACCTAGACAAAGGGGAACAACAACCTGCACGAAGGGAAACAACAGACAGAGAGGAACAACAACCTAGATGGTTGGGAACAATAGCTTAGTCGGCGGGGAACAACAGCTTGAACGAAGATGAACAACAACCTGAATGGAGGGGAACAACATCCTAGACGACGGGGAACAACGACCAAGATGGTAGGGGAACAACAATCTGGATGAAGGGGAACAACGGCCTAGACGACGAGGAACAACAACCTAGACGGTAGGGAACAAACAGTTTAGACGGTGGGGAACAACACCCTACCTAGACGACAAGGAACAACGACCAAGATGGTAGGGGAACAACAATCTGGATGGAGGGGAACAACAGCCTAGAATGGCGGGAAACAATGACATAGACCGAGAGGAACAACGACCTACACGGAGGGGGAACAATAGCCTAGACAGCGGGGAACGACGACCTACACGGAGGGGAACAACGACATAGACGGCGGGGAACAACAACCTAAACGATAGGGAACAAATAGTTTAGACGGTGTGGAACAACATTCTAGACGACAGGGAACAACGACGAAGATGGTAGGGGAACAACGACCTAGAATGGTGGGGAACAACGACTTACACGAAGGGGAACAACGACATAGATCGAGAGGAACAACGACCTACACGGAGGGGGAACAACAACCTAGACAGCGGGGAACAACGATCTACACGGAGGAGAATAACGTCATAGACGGTGTGGAACAACATTCTAGACGACGAGGAACAACGAAGAAGATGGTAGGGGAACAACGGCCTAGAATGGTGGGGAACAACGACTTACACGAAGGGGAACAACGACATAGATCGAGAGGAACAACGACCTACACGGAGGTGGAACAACAATCTAGACAGCGGGGAACAACGACCTACACGGAGGGGAACAACGGCATAGACGGCGGGGAACAACAACTTAAATAAAAATTGAAAACATGAAAAAGAAAATTAAAGAATGTAAGAAAGAAGAAATCAAAGAAAAAACGATAGTGTAAAAAAAGAATGTAAGAAACAAGAAAAAAATAAAAAAAAATACGTGAAAAAGCATGCATGAAAGAAAAAAGAAAGGGAAAAAAATCCCTGTCTAGGACGCTCTGGTCAACAAAAAAGGCTAAACCAAAAAAAAACTCGCGTTTGGCTATAGATAAAGAATGCCGGTGCAAACCAATTATCCAAAAATACTTCAGTACCACAGACTCTCTGAATCTAACGCCAGGTGCCCGGATCGAACGCCAGGTTCGACGCATTTTCTTTGATTTTTACCTGGCGTGCGCTCCACTGATGGGCCGGCCCAGAATCGCGCGCCCTTCTGCGATACGGTGCTCGGCAGCGCGCGCGCGCTACCGAGCAGTTTCCCAAAACCGGGCAAAACCTATACACCGACCAGGTCGGTGGCTACCGGCCACCGCACACCCCCTGGTCGGGTATGGGCCAGGCCCATTTGGGTCTATTTAGCCTGTGAAGTTCGTTTTTGCTTTTTCTTTTTTCTTTTCCGGTTTCTTTTTCTGTTTTTTGTTTTCTTTTCTTTTTTCTGTTTTCGGTTTTGTTTATTTTTTTTAGATTTGAAAATTTTAATTTTTAAAAAATGTTCAAGTTGAAAAAAATGTTCAAATTTGAAAACGTTCAAATCTAAAAACCGTTCAAATTTGAAAATTGTTCAAATTTAAAAACCGTTCAAATATGAAATTTGTTCAAATTCAAAAATTGTTTAAAATTTTAAAATGTTCAAATTTAAATTTTTTTAAATTTAAAAAATGTTCAAATGTAAATTTTGTTCAAATTTAAAATTTGTTCACATCGAAAATTGTTCAAATCCAAAAATTGTTCATATAAAAAATAAAAAACTAGAAAATAATGCTTTCAATTTTTTGAAAATATACAAATTTTGGAAATTTTTGTTTTTCTGAAAAAATTTCACATTGGCATTGTAAATTTTTAAAAAAGAAAAAAAATGAAACAGCAGAAAAGGAGAAAAACAGAAAAAAACGAAAACAAACGTCACTGGGCCGGCCCAACAGGCACCCTGGGGGGTGCGGTGCCTGGTCCGCACCGACCAGGGTGGTGTATAGCACCTCCCCAAAACCGAGGTCGGACATACCTGTGGTTCTTCAGTCCGTATTTTCGTTATATTTTGGTGAAAATAAAAATTGTTCAAATTTTGAATTAGAACAAATTTACGATTGGAGGAAAATTCTGATATGAGTAATTTTTTAAAATGATAAATTTAAAAATAAGCAATTTTTAACTTTTGTCCGTGGAAGCCACCCATTGCGGAGGGACGGGCTAAGATGACCCATGACGTCCCCGGCCCTGTCCTCTCCCTCCGCGGCATGCCCCACCACGTCCCCTCCCACCGACGGGTACCGTCGGGGCGTCGGCTTGCCCCTGGAGCGCATCTCCCACACCGTTGCTCAATCGGCGACGCCTCCTTCGACGGCCAACACGAAGGGCTGGAAGGTCTATTCCATGACGAGCGGAGAAACTTGGAAGCTGAAGGGGGATATAAACTAGGCCAGACCCATATAGGATTCACAAGCGTATGGGGGTACGTGACGTAGTTCATCGGTGCCACAATGGGCGGTGACGAGGTGGCTCCTCGGCAATGCCCACGATAAGAGGCTTAGGGTTGATGGAAACCTGCATGTTATTAGCACGAGAGATCGGGTACCAGACAAGTGGGAGGCGAGATTGACCCAGATCCGGAGCCCTTGGAGGGGTATGGCTTGGGTTTGGTGTGCACGTGAGAGTTGAGAGAGCTCCGGCAGGTGTCGTTGCCTACTCGACGATACCCCGGAGGAGGGATCCTCATGGAGGGGGGAAGAAGAAGGGGCCATAGGACGGAGTGCCATCGGGATGGTGGTACGCGGGTTACCCAGCTTCGAAACACGCTGTGCCTCTAGGTTTACACTGAGAGTACTACCCGGAATACAAGATATCTAACTACGGAATATACATTGCCATGCACGTCAAGGATCCACCTACTTCCTAACTTGTCTTCATGGATTCGGACACTTCATGTGCCTTTGTGGATCCGACTCCTGGCGTAGGTCGATTGAGATCCGATTCCTGGCGTAGGTCGATTGAGATCCGACTCCTGTTCCTAGGCTGGACTTCCTACATCTTCAATCAACAGCAACTGGGCCGCCCGGTGGGCCATATACCATCACCAGCATCTGTGGACCACCCAGACTTGCCAGATCTAGACCACGACGTTGGCATACCCATGAAGTATACCCACAATTGCAGGCCCTCTCCTGGCCTTTATATAGGAGGCCATGTTTCGAGAGTCCTGCCCGGATTCAGTTACAATATAGAGGCAATCTATCTAATCTTTCCATTTTAAACCTTTCATTTCCCTATACTCCAAGAAACCGTCACCTTCCATCTTTCGACCGCGCAACCGACATCTTGGACCTTCTTGGGCCATAACACTCCAGATGGGCCCCTTGTTGGGTCAAAGGAGGTAGGGCAATGTTGGGTACCTGAAGGGTAATGTCCACATCAGTAGCCACGAGTGACTAGCTAAAGCGAAGCTTTAGGCAGGGACTAAAGTTGTCATCAGCCGATATTTTTCAATCCATCGGATCTTCAAAAGGTACAAGACTGGCAATTTTCGACGAGTCGAGCATGCGTAAGGGATGGAGTAAAGAGCCCAAGTTTACTCGATAAATCGGAACTGGTTAACTGCCGGAGTAAAACAACATTACCCTACACAGATTCGAGTCCCCGGGCTCGAACCTAGATCACTGGAACCTTCAGGTCCGTAATTAGGAAGAAACCTTCGAGTCACCCGAAGAACCTTCGGGTCCATTTCTCCCTTGTGTGTACGAACTGAAACTGCTAAGTTCGTTTCTATCGACTAGGCTTCAACCTTTTTATCGGGTGCGCGGCCAGCGCTCCTGATGGGAGTAGCCCCCGAGTTTGTGGATAACCGTGCAATAGTCATGTATATGTTGTAAACAGCTCAGTCGAATACCGTAGACTTCTTCAGGGTCTTGGATATATTCGGGTGCTCCGCCATGGGGGAGCCGATAGTTTTGATGATGTCATCAGCAGCGTGGCAATTGCTAAGGCGCAACTGACGGGACGTGACCCGGTGGGCCCGAACCATGTCTGGGCGGTCAGTTTGGAAAAGACCGGACATTGCATGTTGACCGAGGTATTTCCTCGATCCTCGTGCGTAGTGGGGTAGTGGGCCGCCGTTTTCTCTCCCCTTGTGACACGTGTATGGCCGGATCTATCTCCATTTTTAGCGGCACGACTCTAACGGCTAAATTCGAGGGCCAAAAATCTTTATAAACAGAGATGGAGGGTTAATCCGCCCCTCTGCTCACTTGTTCATCTTATACCTTCATCCCCCGCTCGCCATTGCCACCACTCCGGAGCTTCCAAAAGCAACGAGAAGAACTTCCGGAGCTTCCAAAAGCAACGAGAAGAACTTTCAGCGCCATTGGCAAAACCCCCTTGATACGTCTCCGACGTATCGATAATTTCTTATGTTCTATGCCATATTATTGATGATACCTACATGTTTTATGCACACTTTATGTCATATTCGTGCATTTTCTGGAACTAACCTATTAACAAGATGCCGAAGTGCCAGTTCTCGTTTTCTCGCTGTTTTTGGTTTCAGAAATCCTAGTAACGAAATATTCTCGGAATTGGACGAAACGAAGACCCAGGGGCCTATTTTTCCACGGAGCTTCCAGAAGACCGAAGAACATACGAAGTGGGGCCACGAGGTGGCGACACCACATGGCGGCACGGCCTAGGGGGGGCCCGCGCCGCCCTATGGTGTGGGCCCCTCGTCAGGCCCCCGACTCTGCCCTTCCGCCTACTTAAAGCCTCCGTCGCGAAACCCCTGATGCGAAAAACCACGATACGGAAAACCTTATCGAGACGCCGCCGCCGCCGATCCCATCTCGGGGGATTCTCGGAGATCTCCTCCGGCACCCTGCCGGAGAGGGGATTCATCTCCCGGAGGACTCTACACCGCCATGGTCGCCTCCGGAGTGATGAGTGAGTAGTTCACCCCCGGACTATGGGTCCATAGCAGTAGCTAGATGGTTGTCTTCTCCTCATTGTGCTTCATTGTTGGATCTTGTGAGCTGCCTAACATGATCAAGATCATCTATCCGTAATACTCTATGTTGTGTTTGTCGGGATCCGATGGATAGAGAATACCATGTCATGTTAATTATCAAGTTATTACATATGTGTTGTTTATGATCTTGCATGCTCTCCGTTACTAGTAGAGGCTCGGCCAAGTTTTTGCTTTTAACTCCAAGAGGGAGTATTTATGCTCGATAGTGGGTTCATGCCCGCATTGACACCCGGGACGAGTGACGGAAAGTTCTAAGGTTGTGTTGTGTCGTTGCCACTAGGGATAAAACATTGGCGCTATATCCGAGGATGTAGTTGTTGATTACATTACGCACCATACTTAATGCAATTGTCCGTTGCTTTGCAACTTAATACCGGAGGGGGTTCGGATGATAACCCGAAGGTGGACTTTTTAGGCATAGATGCAGTTGGATGGCGGTCTATGTACTTTGTCGTAATGCCCAATTAAATCTCACTATACTTATCATGTCATGTATGTGCATTGTTATGCCCTCTCTATTTGTCAATTCCGACTGTAATTTGTTCACCCAACATGCTTTTATCTTATGGGAGAGACACCTCTAGTGAACTGTGGACCCCGGTCCATTCTTTTAATACTAAAATACAAATCTGCTGCAATACTTTTTTTTACTATTTTCTCTGCAAACAATCATCTTCCACACAATACAGTTAATCCTTTGTTACAGCAAGCCGGTGAGATTGACAACCTCACTGTTTCGTTGGGGCAAAGTACTTTGGTTGTGTTGTGCAGGTTCCACGTTGGCGCCGGAATCCCTGGTGTTGCGCCGCACTACATCCCGCCGCCATCAACCTTCAACGTGCTTCTTGGCTCCTCCCTGGTTCGATAAACCTTGGTTTCTTTCTGAGGGAAAACTTGCTGCTGTGCGCATCATACCTTCCTCTTGGGGTTGCCCAACGAACGTGTGAAATACACGCCATCACCCCTACAGTTTCATCTGGTACGGAGTCCAAGATTTAAAGAAGCTGGTGTACTGGAAGAAGCTATACTTTCAAATTAAAGAGTATAGCTTTCAAAAATTACCACTAAACTGCTAGGAATTGACACGCGGTACAATATCTTTTATGTCGTCGAAGTGTGCTTAGCTATGAGTTGACTATTCAAGTGAAAATTTGAAAATTAAATGAAGGTTGCACGTAATTGAAAAATTCAATTTAGCTTCCGGGTGCATATGTTCCCTCCACCCCAAAAAAACATGATATTTTTCAAAAGTACCACCGTTGCAGAGCACGGCCACTTTGCTAGTCTTGCTAACCTTTTTTTTTTCCAAAACAAGTGAAAGACTTGCGTGTCATTTCCATTAAGATTAGGAGAAGTGTAGGACTCTTGTAATCTCATGAGAACATTATAATTTTGGAAGTTTACATGGATGATCTTGCTGATGTGTATAAAGCCACCTAGGTACATAGCGATAGTTTCTGGGATAAAGTCAATCATCATGTACTACTACCAACATGCAACACCAGAGCTACCAGTTGCGACTTGTACTTCTATCAGACATACTCAGATCAAGCTGCCCTGGGCCTGCGGCAACATAGCAGAGTAGGCGTCACCGAAAGGATTGGCCTGAGACTGAGAAGTTGCACCAGCATACGACTGAGGCTGCTGAAACGGCATCCCAAACATCTCTTGTTGCTGATGTGCCATCGTCGACATCTGCACATCGGTCGGTGGCGCGACGCTAGTCGACGCGGCGAACGGGTCCTCACTATGAGGATCTGTAGTGTAGGTCGCCTGGTGTTGCTGCTGCCTCCACGCAGCGTCCTCGTATAGGCTTTCGAGCAGCAGGCCGTCGAAACCCCCGGCCTGCAAGTTCCATCGCGAAATGAGATCGGATATGGATGCAGTGTACATAAAGTATACGCATCATGGATGGAAATGCTACACGGTGGTTTCTCGTACCAGCTTCATCTCTGTGAGTTGGTTGCCGCTGCTGGCTGTCTGTGCCGTGACCAACGCCAGCTCCCAGCCTGAAGATCCAGCCATGTCAAAAGCAGCACCAGGAGATGCGTTGCTCCGATCACCTGGTGCTATAATGGCCAGGGCCAGCGCATTGCTCTCCTCGAGCTCAGCGGCAGCAGAGCTCACCTCGTGTAAACCCTGCAAGGACACCGGCACATCACGTTGGTGCAACATTCTCATCAACCCATATCATTTGCTGTAAATAGATCCCTGGAAGAGTGACAGTGACATGAGCTCACCAGAAAATCGAAAGTGGCCGTGGTAGGTTCCGGTTCAACAGCAGCCTCAGCTACAGGATGGGGTTCTTCTTCTACTTGCTCCGGCAGCGGTTCCTCCACGGCAGGTTCTTCGAACGCGGCCTCGCTGGGTGCCTGAGGTGTTGGCTGTTCTTCCTGTTCTGCGACGAAATCCAGCTGCCGATATTCCTGCCAATTTACACAATACCAGTAAATACAGGAGATTGTGTTGCTCACATTTTGAATTTTGCACTACATTTATTTAAATAAAAAAAGTCATTCTAATCAATTCGAGTCCAGTTCCACACAATAGAAAAATTGGTGAAAAATTAGTTCATTTTTTCTGTTAAATTGAACTGACAGTTCAGTGATTTCAGTGGTGACCGAAGCCTGGCCATAATTGAGAACCTTTTGTGGTTCATAAGCACTTTGGAGCGTGGATAAAAAATATTGAAATACTTGCCAGGGACTAAGGACTCACGATGGTCTTATTTACAGCATGCATAGTTCTGGGGGCTTCTCTGATGTACTCTTCCATCGTCGCAAGAAACGATGGCGGCGGCTGAGGAAAATGCAAGAAAAATAAAACAGTTACATTTTGGTGTCGGCATATGCCGCATATACTTCATTGCAGTGAAGTGAAACCAACCAAAGGCTAAATTTAAGTAAATTTAATTACCTCTCTTAAAACAGGAAACTGGAAGTTCCTGGCGAGCTCCAAACCTCTACAGATGGCGTAGAATTCAGACAGGCTATTCGCCTGGTATTCCAAGGATCATTAGCCTTAATTTTCAGTTTTGCATGAACAAGTAATGTGCATGGGGAAAATGCAGAGGAAACACGGATCACGGGTATGAGTGTATCCATACCAGATTTCCTGTTCTTCTGTAAATGTCTTGAGCTTTGATAGCATCGAGTTTGTTCATGTCGAAGAACTGCAAAGGCAAGAATGGTCAATATGACACTCGATCGATCAATGACCCAATTAGAAACAAAAAAATTAAATATCACAGAAAAAGTACCACGTCCACGAGGTTGATGATCCCATCATTGACAGCACAGTAGATCTTGAAGCTCTCCTTCATCACCTGAATAATGTGTCAGCAGTAGCATCAACTAAATGAATAAGAACAATGCAATTTACAACCGGGATTAAACTGCAGATGCATACCAGTGCCAAAGCGTACTGAATGAGGTAATTCCCAAATGCTGCTCCTTCAGGCTGTGAAGAAATTCGAACATGAGATTTTACAAAAACAAAACTTTATATGAAAATGTGGAATAACACAGAAGTCATAACACATCCGTGAATTCTGTCAGATCATAATCTTTAGACTTGGAACATTCTACCACAAATTCTACTACCTGGCAGCCGACGAGCCGGAAGAGCAGCTGCTGAAGCGCGGGCAGTTGCTCCAGGAGATCGTCCTTGCCCAGGCTCCTCGTCCTGCTCTGCCCCTGAAAAACAGATCAACCGATCACCGCGCAACACTGACGACGCGTCAGAAACAGTGGCAAATCCAAGCAATTCAGAACAACAAGCTGTGAGCGAGCGCATCAGAAACCTTGGGAGGCGCCCTCTCCGACGCCGCCGGCGCCGGAGGCCTGAGTCGCTCCGCCTCGACGTCGTAGCGCAGCACGGCGAGGCATTCGAGCCGCTCCTCGAGGAAGAGCGCGTAGGTGCGCACCCACGCGGAGCAGTCCCAGGCCAGGTGGCTGGAGTCGTCCTTGAAGCTCGACATCTGCAGCGCCTGGCCCCTCTGCCGCCCGTGGCCCAGCAGCTCCTCCGCGAACGCGCCGCTGCTGCCGTCCCGGAGCGCCCTGTGGATCACCACCAGCGCCTTGAGCGCCACCACCCAGTTGCTCGTGTTGGCGAGGCGCCTGGCCAGAGCCTGGACGCAGTACGAGACGTCGGCGCGGGAGCGGGCACCGATGATCTCTGCAGCGACCATGTCCGCACGGCGGCGCGGATATCATGATTGGTCAGAACAGGAAAATCTCTGAGCGGAATTAAGAAGGAGAGGTGACCGGCCGGCCGGCGGCGAAACGTACTGGCGAGGTGGCGGTCCTTGGGCGGGCGCTCGACGTGGCTGGTGGCCTTCACCATGGCCACGTCCAGATCGTCGCGGCTGCTGTTGACCTTGGCGAGGCCGACGGTGGTGGAGTCCTTGATCGCGCCGCACGCCTTGCGCCAGCTCTTCTGCATCGAAGTCGTGCCCATGCCTCCTTGATGGCCGGCGCGATAGGCGCCGGCGAACGGACTAACGGACGACGGCGTCGTGTCGCCGGCCGGCAACCCGAGCCGGCTCTGGTGTCGACTGTCGCTAGTTCGCGCGGGCTTGGTCGTACGTCGTGGCGAGAAGTGCTTGTGCACTCGCGGGCGAACGGATTTAAATTAATTCCTATTCCTATTCTGGCTTCTGTGTTACGTGTTATTTTCTTCCAAAAATGACACAGGACCCCTGATTGCCCGCCTATTTGCAAATGTGAACACACAGATGAGTTTTTTTTTCGCTTGACCGGATGGAGAATAGGTTTCTACATTTCAATTTTTCATTAAACAATTTTTTCTTGAGAAACACATTACAAAATTACATTCACGCGCATACAGTCACCCCTATAAAAATACACACGCACGCCTTACCCCTATGAGCACCTCCAAAAGACATAGCCCGCGGATCGAAACTTGGAATTGACGAAGTCACCATAGACTCCCCACTGTCGACGGAAACGTTACCTCCCACCGAAAAAAACATTTCGAGATCCTTTGATTTAAAGGATATGCATAAGAATTATGTAGGATTTGGTTCCTATGGAAATTTTTTCTATAAATGTTGTTTGATTCATAGGAACATATTCTATAGGAAAAAATTTCTATAGGAATCTTGTAGTGTAATTCCTATAGAAAAAAAAAGCATTAGCTCATACCTCATGAAAAAATTCATTTGCTACAATCAAATACAGTTCATCTTCCTATAGGATTCAAGTAGGCATGTCATTCCAATCCTATACATTTTCTATTACTATAATTTTCCTATCCTTTAAATCAGAGGAGCCCTTCACATTTATGAGACACACAGATGTTAAAACTGGGGTTTGAATTTTGGTGGGCTGGGTACAACCACCTCCTAACCACCCAACCTCAAGTTGGTTTTCAAACAATTTTAGTTGACCATGTTAGATGCCTAATTGAGATGAATTTCGTGTCAAACTTAAACATATGCACCCGGGAGCCGAATTGAGTTTCTCCACATAAAGAACACACTAAGACTATCCAGAAAAATTGAGATAGTAAGATTAGAAACCAAACAAAGAAATTCAGAAAATAAGAAAGAACTACTCACCATGTTCCATATATAATATAAGATGTCATCAAAACCGATATCACTACTACTAAAAAAATAATGAAGTGGAACAAATAAATCCAATCTCATTGTCGCTCTTCCCGAGCCGTTCCCGCTCGAGCGGATCCGGAGGATCCCGATCTGATCTCCCTTCTTAGTGGCGGAGAATGGCATGGGAGCCAAAATCTGGGGTACTAAGAGCATGTGCAACGTGGACGTTTATTTAGGGGCTCCAGGATTTTTCTCCCTGCCGATTGACAGTTGGTAGGATCGATCCTGGTGATGGACGCTTATCTAGGGGAAGCGGTGCAAGACTTTGAGCCGAGCTCTTCCTCAGATTTTGCCTGTTAGTTGGAAAATAAGCGTATGATATTGAAGAGAAGCGACGCTGGGATTAATTAGTCCATTACTTTTCACTCAGGCGTCTACATAAGTGTCTCACATTGAACATGCCCTAATGGTGGTTCGAGTCCTTGTGGCGATGAAGAATTAGCATAGTGATTCGTGACTTGGAGCAGTGCCACTGGCGAGTGGGAACGCCAGTACATGAGAAGCTTAGAGTCAGAACTTTAATGGTGAAAACCCCAGGATCTGGCCTTAATTGGTTGTGCTTGGCAACAACCTTGTTGAAGTTATTGTTTTGAGAGCGTGAACTTTCTCTAGGCTGAAAACCTATGATCTATGATCAGGGCGGCGATGACACTTGTGCACTATTCTCTTTTTGGATGCTTTTGGAGAAGATGGATTTTCGGTGATGTCCTGGTGGTGTTTGAGCCGCTGTTACAAGAAATTGATCACTGTAGCGGGACTTTTTTTTGTAATTATTCTTTTTTTGGTTGTGTGCATCCACATTGCCATTAGGGCACGTGTTGTTGCAAAGATTGGGTGTAATTGGTATCTTTAATATGTTTTCATTATCGAAAACATAACTTTTGGCTCTGTCCTTCGTTAGTTACATCTGCCATTTCCACTATTGGCGTGTTTGGTTGGAGGAAATTAAAGAAAAGGAATGGGAATTGGAGGGGTGTAGGAGTTAAAAGCCCTTGTATGATTACAGGGAATGGGAGTTATAGAGGGAAGGGTCGTGGAAATTGAGGAGACCAACTCCCCCGAATCTCTTCTGGGGGGGGGGTGGTGGTAATTGAGGCGAGATAGGGAGTTCGTTATTTTTCTCTCCGTCTCTCCCGTGATGGAAGGGAGCGAAAAAACCCGCGAAAATCTTTGCTACTTTGCCGGAAAATCCTCTACATAAGAGCCCCAACCACGTCCTATTTCCCCTGAATTCGCCAGCCCTAACGACCCCCGATCTGCGCAGTGGAGACGCCAGGTCCGAACAGCGCCAAGGTACATTGTTCATCCTCTTGCAATCTCAATTTCTCGAAAATTTCCATGCAAATTAGTCCATGTAATGGCCGATTTACTCCTTCTGCACTGATGCCAACAATAGTCTGATGTTGCCTTCACAGAATCGATCTAGAACTGTTCCCCTATCTTAATTTTGCTTTGCTCCCTTCACAAACTCATACTTCAGAGATCGATGGTGCCCCTAATCCGTGTCTTTTCTTTATAGATCACAAGCAAGAGTCACAAAAGGTCACAGGTCTGTAGCGATGCACTGTTTTTGTCCTCCATTTGTTTTCTAAGAAACTGTGCATCTCTTTCTCGCTTTGGTAGCTGTTTCCCTTTTGGGCTTTTGGCACATAGTTGTGAGACATAGATCTGAATAACTAGTGGATGATCTCTTGTATAAATTTATTAGTTAGAGAAATTGTAGTATTTAGCTGCAAATGTTGAATTACTGCTTGATGACTGCACATTGCCGACTGCATATATAGAGAACCAACTGTCTGGTACTTGCAACCATATTGCAGATTGTTTTTTACAAATAGATTGATCACTTAAAGCCTCATTTGAGAATATGTTGACACACTTTAAACAAGCAGCTAGCTGGCATGCACATTTTGTTCGACATGTATTTTCACTAGTAGAAAAAGGGGCAATAGGCCCGGTCCATTTGGGCCTTCAGACCCGGTTCCCGAACCGGGACCAATTAGGCGGGACTAAAGGGGGTACCCTTTAGTCCCGGTTCAAAGATCAACCGGGCCTAAAGGCCTCGACACGTGGTGCGGCCAGGGAGCTCGCGGTGGAAGGCCTTTGGTCCCGGTTCGTGGTACGAACCGGGCCTAGGTTTCTCTGCCGCGGCAGAGAATTGCTATTTCTCTGCCGCGGCACAGATTTAGGCTGTACCAGCGTTTCTCTGCCGCGGCAGAGAAACAGGGCGTTTCTCTGCCGCGGCAGAGTTTCAGCAATGCATATATATCATTCAAGAAAACCACAAAAAATCGTCATGAATATATATAGACATCGTCAACTGTACACGACATAGTCAACACAGTACACGTAATGCATGCATATTTACAATTCAATATCTCCTCTACGAAGATCCTCGATCGTCACGATCTGCCGCGGATAGTGCTCTCCACCTGGGGTAAGGACCTCGGTAATAAAGAATCCCGCGATTTCCTCTTGAATTGCTTTTATTTGATCCGCTGTTATGAGAGTGTCCCGCAGGCGTGTCATCTATATTTAAAAAGGAGATCAATATATGAATGGAACTCAATACAATAGATGGTACTAATTAAGATTAATTGTGAAAATTTGTTATCGTACACGAGTGTGGTGTATTTGGGCATCCCCACCCTTGGGACAGGACATGTCACGCATGAAGGTGCGGACGTAGTATCCACATAAGTTATTCCCTTGTTCCTGCCTCATACACTTTACGAAAAAATAGTTCGATCAAACTAATAATCAAGCATCGTATTGAAAGTAAATATCATATATAAAGTTTCACGGACATAGCTATATATATAGTACTACTTACAGGGTAATCTTTAAATGTAAGCTCCGGTTTCCATTTACCCGGAACAGTATTGATGAACCGTTTCCAAGCCCTGCCCGGCAAAAAATAATGAGTAAATGAGTAATTGATTAGTTGATGATATCTTCGAATTAGAGCGAGATGAAGATGCCAATACGAAATTGATTGAAACTACCTCTGGAGGATGGCAGCCATGTCCGCCCATTCCGCATATTCTTTACGTTTCGAGTCCATGACGTTTACGACTCCAAGGTGAAGATCAATGATTAGGAGAATAAAGTGGAAACTGCACAAGCATAACTCAATGATTACGAGAATAAAGTGGAAGGTGCACAAGCATAATGTATGTTATATATAACACTCACTTGAAGATGTAGGGAAAGAATATATCCTCTTTGTCTGCTTGCTTCTCTAAAAACATTACGATGTTGTCCTCTGTGTCCTTGGCGAAGTCTCGAACCGTAACTTCATGAAGCTGTGTTTGGGTCTATGAACCCCAGCGGTAGGAGCTTGCCTCTTTTGTATTCCAGCTTCTTCATTCTGCATAATTAAATGTATAGCGTACACAAAGAATATAATGAGGATAATTGTTAGTGCAAATGAATGAGCTTCAAACTTAATTACACAAATAAATCACTTACAGTGCAGTAGCAAGCGATGACAGACTTTGTCGAGGGCGTCTTGATTGAATAAGCTGAAACAGTTCTTCTAACTCAAGGTTTATCTCGTCTTTCCCCCGGAAGTAATGCTCATCTCTAAGATACACCGTGAGGTAGGCATCACCTCTTCGACAGGCTTTCAGGTACCATTCATGTAACCTTCGCATCTGAGTCCCTAGACGCGCGAGCTCGCCAGGTTTGACGAGATCAGATCCGTATCTATACGTGTTTACCACTTGAGCCGTTGGATAGTAATCTTCGTACTCAACTGATGCTCCCTGAGCTCTAGCCGCCCGTTCGATCATCGATGCCGTCTCGGATCATGATAGGGCTCCACGACGAAGTGGGGTGCGGCCCGAATGTCCTGCTGTCCAAGCTCGGGTGACTTTTTGCTTCTTTGCTCGCTCTAGAGGACTGTCCAAGAGAGCGGTCATAATCAGCTCTCAGCTCAGGTCTCTTCATTCTCGTCTCGGCAAAGTGCTTCACATGCTGCGGTGGAATAAACATCTTCTTCGGCGCAAGAAACGCCTTTTGCTCTTCGATCTGCTCATGTGGTAACAACTCTGGAGTCTGTGCCCTCATTGGAGTTGATGATCTCTTCGGAGCTGTAGGAGGTGCCGCGGACCGCTTCCTCTTTTGCTTAGGTGGAGGCGGCGGAGTCTCCTGACGAGGAGGAGGAGGCGGCGGAGTATTTTCACGCGGAGGAGACTGGTCATGGATAGGGGAATCATCATCGCGCGGAGGAGAATCATCACGCGGAGGAGGCTGCACGAGTGGCGGAGGAGGCGGAGGTGGCACTGCTTGTTGGCTTCTCACCTGGAAACACAATGTTCTCCTTCCGCCATTGCACGGTGGTTCTACGGGCTTCTCCCGGTTCTTTGATTTCCCCATCTTCACCACGCGGGTGCTCAAGCACCAACCCCTCATACTCTCTCAACACTTCATCCACCATCACAACGACAAAGTCGTCTTGGACCGGACGGCAATGGTAAGACCTTGTAGGTAAGAGGATGCCGACCGCCGCCTTGAAGGATAGGTTGAAAACTTTAACATGCAGCTCACAAGGACGGCTCTCGGTGAGATCATCCACGGGGGTAGCGAGGAGGCTCGACCACCTGGTCATCATCATCATCATTATCCACCTGTCGAGAGGAAGCCACGCTGCTTTTCCGGTGTGGTTGAGATTGCAGCGGGGCGAGGGCATTGAGCAGTTGCAGGATCTACAGCCTGCCCCGAGCCATCCGAGATGTAAGTACTTGGGTTACCATGGTTAATTGGGCTTTCATGGTGCTCATACCCTCCTCTAAGTTAGCCAGGAGGTCTGTTTCCCTTGCCTTCCTCCTCTCATGGCTTTTATCGGGAAATCTCTTCCTTTCCGCGGGAAAGCCATACTTCCACGGAACGGAGCCTTCGTGCCTCGTGTTCGTCCGCCGTGTTCTTTGTTCCCAAGGGCGCGTGTCAGCTCATCGTTCTCTCTTTCGGGCTGGAACAACCCCGCCTCCACGTCCCTATGTGCTTGTTCCAGGGCATCAATGGGAACCTTCAGATGAGCTTTCTTATAGATGCACTTCCATCGTTTCTGGATCCAACGTTCCCCCAATCCCGTAGAACCACTCCTTGCACCGTTCGATCCAACCGTGTGTCCCTAATCGGATCCCTTTTCGGTCGGTTCCGCCTCAGCTGCCCTGCCACTTAGGACGGTTAGCCCTGTATCCACCGGACCCGGAATTTGGTGATATAGCTTCAACGCAGCATTTGCCTTATTTATTTCCGACCTTCTCTTAAATTCTTCCGACTCCGTCTTGTACTTCACGAATTCGTCCCGATGATTTTTTACCTTCTCACTGTCCGGAGTCTTCTTTAACTTGATAAGGCGGCGCAATCTTTTCTTGTGGCTCTTGAATAGTTCGGCCATCTTCTTCTTGCCAAACTCGCGGAGGGCCTGCTCCATCTTGGCCTTTTCAGCGTCACCCCCCTCTTCGGGTACTATGTTGAAATGTGACATGAGCTTGTTCATAATGCTGTTTTTGGCTACATCGTCGATATAAAGACCTTGAGCTTCTTCCTCTGCAGACGAGCACTAGTCCCTTCGGCTTGTGCCATTCTCGAACGGTGATCGGGACGTGGTCCCTAACAAGCACTCCGCATTGAGCTATAAATGCCTTTGCACCTTTCTCTGGAGCAATCGGTTTACCATCCTTTTCGATGTGGGTGATGTCGTGCCTAACACCGTCATCCAACTTTTTGGTCGGGCCTCGCTTCCTCGACTTTACAGAAGAAGTGCTCGATCCGGAGGGCTAAAAAGAAATAGTTCATAGTCAGTACAATTTAATTAGTTAATGCATCTAGTCGATCAACAGCGGCTTAATTAATTTATATACCTCGGTGATAACTACAGTTCGGGAGCCATTATGATGATCTTGTTCCTCACCGGCGCCACTAGGATCTTCTTCCTCAATATTCTCCGCTCCCTCACCGGAGTCATTCAAATAAGTTGCGGTGACATCGTCACCGCCATCATCTGGAATAACGTCGTCGTCGCGATCATCCAGAGTACCGTTTGCTATGAGTTCCTCCATGAAATTTTCTTGAATTTCATCTCTGTCCATGCTTTCTACAACGACCTGCAAGCTATACATAGGAACCATCATATGATCAAATTAAGGATAATGCGAGAAAACTGAAAATGGAGTTACATATGTAGTTCTTAACTAAGGATCGATAATATAGTGCTGAAAGCGAATACTGCGATTACATGCATACATAGATCGGGTTCATGTTTATTTAACCCTAATACATATCAATCACTACTACAACCACTCAACCACGCAGACCGGGTCCTAGAGGGCGCCGACCGGGTCCCGAGCCGCGCCGGGTGTACCCCCAAAGCCACGGAACAACAACGGGAGCATAGCTAACATGAGATCCCCGCATAACGCTCCATCCGGTCCTATACATGTTGTCTAACGCGTACATGTAACGGCGAACGTGCTGGTCCTCCGCTTCAATGCGCTGAGCTACCTCCTCCGGCGGGGCCGGCTCCCTCCGAAACGACCGTGGCCCATAAGACCTCCACCAAAGAATATCCGGGTCGACAACGGGACCCGGATTCCGCACCAAGGTGCGCGACCCGGAAGCTAAGACCTCCCGAGTGCCACCCCGGCGGAGCCCAGTCCCGGACCTCCCCCATCTGCTCCATCTCCTCTAGAAGAGTCAGACCACGGCGCGGCGGCTGTCGCGGCATCGTAGCTACGAAAACAAATCATATATATATGTACCAACGTTAACATAAATTAAAAAATAACTTCACTACTTTTATGTTAGTCGGCGCCGGCACTACCATTTGGGGGGCGCCGACACTACATACTCTATTTTGGGGGCGTCGGCACTACCGTATTTGGGGGGCGCCATCGCGAGCGTAGTGGTTACCGGCGCGGCGGCACTACATACTCTATTTTGGGGGCGCCGGCAGGGGCGTCGGCACTACCGTATTTGCGGGGCACCATCGCGAGCGTAGCGGTTACCGGCGCGCCGGCACTACATACTCTATTTTGGGGGCGCCGGCAGGGGCGTCGGCACTACCGTATTTGGGGGGCGCCATCGCGAGCGTAGCGGTTACCGGCGCGGCGGCCCTCATAACTATTTTTGTAACGAGTAACACTAACTAAATTTCTAACTATTTTAACTAAATTTTACTAACTTTTTTTCTAAATTTCTAACTATTTTAACTAAATTTCTAACTATTGTTTTAACTAAATTTCTAACTATTTTACTAACTAATTTTACTAACTTTTTTTCTAACTATTGTTTTAACTAATTTTCTAACTAATTTTACTAACTTTTTTTCTAACTAAATTTCTAACTAATTGTACTAACTTTTTTTCTAACTATTGTTTCTATATAATTAACCTAACAAATTAACTAATCTAACAAATAAAAAAAAATAAAAAAAAGAGAAGACGGCGGCGCTTACCGCGGCGGAGGTGGGCGTGGCCGGCAGCCGGCAGGTGGCGGGGGCGCGCCGGACGGCGAGGAGGCGGCCGCGGGCGGTGGGCGGGCGCGGGCGACGCGGTGGCGGACGGCGCGGTGGCGGACGGCGCGGGCGACGCGGTGGCGGGCGGTGGGCGCGCGGGATCGGGCGGCGCGCGGTCGGCGGGCGCGGTGGCGAGGCGGTGGCGCCCGGCAGCGGCGGAGACGGCGGCGGAGGCGGTGGCGCGAGGCGACGGCGACGGCGCGCGGGAGGGCGGCGGCGATGACAAAGCGGCGGCCGGCGGCGGTTTCGGCAGCTCGGCGGCACAGCCGCTCGTCTCCGCGGGATTGATCTCCGCGGAGACGAAGTGTTTTCTTTTATACTGCCCCCCCTTTGGACCCGGTTCGTGTTACAAACCGGGACCAAAGGCCCCCCTTTGGACCCGGTTCGTAATACAAACCGGGACCAAAGGCCATTTTTGCTGCGTTTTCGCTGCGCGCGCAAAAGAGCTTTAGTCCCGGTTTGTAACACAAACCGGGTCCAAAAGCCATTTTTTAAAAAAGTTTCATTCCCGCCTTATTTCAAATGAAAAAAAAGCCACCGCACTGCCACACGTGTCCACCGCCGCCACCGCCATGCATGTACAGGCCACCGTCGCCACCGCCGTGTACTGGCCACCGTCGCCACCGCCGTGTACTGGCCACCGTCGCCACCGCCACCGCCTGGCCACCACCGTCACCACCATGTACGGGCCACCGCCGTGTACTGCCCACCACCGCCACCGCCATGTACTGGCCACCACCGCCACCGCCACACGTGTCCCTTCCCCGTGCCACGTGTCGCCGCCGCTTCCACGTGCCTCGCCCCGCCGCCACCGCCGTGCGACGTGTAGATGCCGCTTCCACGTGCCACGCCTCACCGCTTCCCCGCGCCACCTGTCGCCGCCGCTTCCACGTGCCACGCCCCGCCGCTTCCCCGCGCCACCTGTCGCCGCGTCGCTGTGCTATAAAGCGCCGCGTGCGCGCGGAACCACACATCGCCGTCGCCTCCGTTCATTCGTCGCCGGGATGCCGCCGCACCGTCGCGGCTCGTCCGGCTTTCGTGGCGTCCGAGCGCGTCCGAACGGTAGGGTCTACGCCGAGATGCGCGCCGGTGGCTTCCGGCTCACCCTCGGCACGTACAACACCCCGGAGCTGGCGGCGCGAGCTTACGACGCGGCCGCATGGCGATTTCGGCGGCCACGGTGCGACATGAACTTCCAGACGTCGAATCGCTAGAGGAGGCGGAGTTCCTCGCGCCGACGCCGTGCCTCGTCGACGACGAGGACCGTCGCCGCCACCGCCAGGTGCAGCGCCGGATCGCAATCATCGAGCACGACGAGGAGTTGATGCGCCAGTGGAGGGCGCAGTTCCCCAACGACGTCGACAACACCGCCGCGTTCTTCGCTGACCTCCGGGCACAACGCAGGTCCAACAGGCGCCACCGTCGGGCCGTCGCCGTGTTCGAGCTCGATAACCCGAATACAACTTGGGCCGACAACGACCCTCGGTGGGACGACATTTGGACCGAGACAACCTCCGACGACGAGTAGATCGACTAGACTAGTTGTTTATCTATTTTATTGTATTTTCAATAAAGTCGTTGTGGCAGACGCTGATGATGAGAAAAGTTTCCCGCCAGATTACATGTGGAATTAAAGTACAGAACTCAACTGAAAATTAATTAAGATACATGGCCAGATAGTACTCGTGCCTAGCCCTATAGTACTCGTGCCTAGCTCAACTGAAAATTAATTAAGATACATGGCCAGATTCGACTGTTCGAGTCATTCAGTCATACTCGTGCCTAGCCCTATAGTACTCGCCACTGTAGTCGTCGTAGTCGCCGTCATCATCGTCGCTGGCATCGGGGTCGCGGTAGTCAAACCTCGGCGGGAGAGCACGCGTGGGCTGGGACCGAGGGTAGCGCAGGCGGGGGCCACGGTGGGCCATGACGCCCTGGAGAGTCCGGTCGCGCCACCACAGCCCGACGGCCGGCCTCGTTGAAGTTCGAAGGAGGCGGGCCGCCCTCCTCGTGCACGGCGAGCGCCCTCTCACGCCGATTGATGAAGAAGCTTTCCCAAGTCGGGCTGTAGTCGGGATGCCACCGGGGATTCCTCCGGCTGCTCCGGCGTGAGCTCGAAGTAGTAGTGGTTCGTGATGGCCATCTCGCGCGCCACACCTAGAGGGACAGGAGGGACCGGTACCCCTCCGACAGCTCAGCAACCAGCCGGTAGGGACGCGGTAGCCCGGCGGGCAGGGGTAGTTCGACGCGCAAAGCGCCTCCGCCTCCCGGAGGGTTAGAGATACGATGGAAGCCATGTGACCTGGTGATGAGGTTTGCGGATATGAGTCTAGATGTGATATGTAAATGGAGGCCAAGCCAACATATATATAGTGAAAAAATGGCGGGAGGACGGAGGCGGGAAGCGGTGGAAAGCGCGGGAAGAAAAATAGGCGGGAACGCAGTGGCGCCAAAAGCTGTCGGTGGGATAAGGACGTGTGGGTAACCTTTAGTCCCGGCTGGTGGGTACAACCGGGACTAAAGATCCTTTTTTGTGTCGTCTAACAAAGCTGTCGGTGGGATAAGGACGTGTGGGTAACCTTTAGTCCCGGCTGGTGGGTACAACCGGGACTAAAGATGTCGGCGAGGATAAGAACGCATGGGTGGACGCACCTGCTCGATGAGATAAAGCATGTAGCGCACGACGCCCTGTCGAAGGAACAAGACAAAGTAGAAGAGGTGCCGTGCCTATAAAAGGAGCATCGATACGCCTTGCCAAGCAGATCAACAAGCCAAGAAGAGTTTCATTCCCATGGATGAAGGGAAGGGTTGGGAAATCTCCCGTGGCGCAGCTTCTCGAAGATGTCGTTGGTGCACACGTCCTACGACATCTTCGGAAGCTGCTCCTCGGAATTTTTCCCTGCAAACCCCTAAACGACTACATCTCATCTAACAGTGTTGGGGAAAGGGTTGGGAAATCTCCCGTGGCGCAGTTTCTCGAAGATGTCGTTGGTGCACACGCCCTACGGCATCTTCGAAGCTGCGCCTTGGAATTTTTTCCCGCAAGCCCCCGAACGAATACATCTCATCTAACGAGTGTTGGGGAAAGGGTTGGGACTCCCGTGGCGCATCTCCACTTTTAATATCTTACATACGGTTACATGATTACACAAAAATAAATGGGAAATTGATTGCCATGTTGAGATACTCATTTGTGCCATGAACATTCTTCAATTAACTTGATGATGGAGCATCTTCATCATTTAATTAATCTTCTTCGGCCGTAACCATGGAGCATCTTCATCATTTAACTTGATGCTTGGATCAATGTTCACTCGAAGGGTGGAATTTCATCAAACTGATTATAATCTTCGACATGTCTGTCTTGTCCTCCACTCCCACGATGTTTCTTTTTCCGGAAAGAACTATGTGGCGCTTTGGCTCATCGTTTGATGTATTTGTTTCCTTATGTTTCCTTTTTCTTGGTTTGGTAGACATATCCTTCACATAGAAAACCTGGGCCACATCCTTGGCTAGGACGAATGGTTCGTCTCTATACCCAAGATTGTTGAGATCCACTCGTTGTCATTCCATACAACTTGTCTACCCGAACCCCGCCTCCTGTTTTGTTGACCCATTTGCACCTAAACAAAGGGACCTTAAAAGAAGGTCCATAGTCAAGTTCCCATATATCCTCTATGTAACCATAATATGTGTCATTTGGGCCTTCATTCATTATTGCATCAAACCGGACACCATTGTTTTGGTTGGTGCTCTTTTTATCTTGGGCGATCGTGTAAAATGTATTCCCATTTATCTCGTACCCTTGGAAAGTCACTACGATCGAAGATGGTGTCCGGGCCAGCAAGTACAACTGATCTTCAATATCTTTGTTATTCGGGAGATGTTTTTGCAACCAACCGCCGAAAGTCGACATGTGTTCACGTCTAATCCAATCGTTCGACTGCCCGGGTTACGGGAGCGTAGAAAGTTCTTGTGGTCACCGATATACGGAGCCACCAAGGTGGAACTTTGTAGAACTGTGTAGTGTGCTTGAGTCAAAGAAATCCCGTCCCTACATATCATTGATTTCCTTCCTAGCGTGCCTTTTCCACTTAGTCTCCCTTCATGCCGCGATTCGGGAACACCAATCGGCTTAAGGTCAGGAATAAAGTCAACACGGAATTCAATGACCTCCTCTGTTCCATAGCCCTTGGAGATGCTTCCTTCGGCCTAGCACGGTTATGAACATATTTCTTCAAGACTCCCATGAACCTCTCGAAGGGGAACATATTGTGTAGAAACACAGGACCGAGAATGGAAATCTCATCGACCAGGTGAACGAGGAGATGTGTCATAATATTGAAGAAGGATGGTGGGAACACCAGCTCAAAACTAACGAGACATTGGACCACATCATTATGCAACCTCGGTAGAATTTCTGGATTTATTACCTTCTGAGAAATTGCATTGAGGAATGCACATAGCTTCACAATGGGCGATCGAACATTTTCCGATAGAAGCCCCCTCAATGCAATCGGAAGCAAGCTGTGTCATTATCATGTGACGAGTCATGAGACTTCGGGTTACGGAATGTTTTCTTCTCCATATTTATTATTCCCTTTATATTGGAGGAGAAGCCGGACGGGACCTTGATACTTGCTAAGACATTCAAAAAATATTTCCTTCTCTGCTTTTGTAAGAGCGTAGCTGGATAAATGACGTCCTTTAACTCTCTCATGCAACTTTTTGGGGTCTTTCCAACGTTGCTTTGGTCCTCCCGTGCTTCGGTGTATCTTTTGTCTTCCCGTACACACCCGGAAAGCCTAGCGAGGTTCACGCAAAGATTCTTCGTCACGTGCATCACATCGATTGAAGAGCGGACCTCTAAGACTTCCCAATAGGGTAGATCCCAAAATATAGATTTCTTCTTCTACATGGGCGCGTGTCCGGCATCGTCATTCGGAACAGACCGTCCGCCTGGACCCTTTCCAAATATTACATCTAGATCCTTGACCATACCAAATATATCAACACCATCACGATGGGGAGGCTTCCTCCGGTGATCAGCCTCACCGTTGTAATGCTTGCCTTTCTTTCTTACGGGATGGGTAATCCTAAGAAATCGACGATGCCCCTGGTACACGACCTTCTGACCTTTTTCCAAATAATCACCTTCGAGCTCATGTAAACGAGTGTGTGCATGCATTGTATCCCTTGTTTGACTGTCCTGAAATGTTACCAAGAGCAGGCCAGTCATTGATGGTTACGAAAAGCATCGCTCTTAGGTCAAATTCCTCCTGCTTGTGCTCGTCCCACACACGTACACCTGCTAGGGACCACAGCTGTAGAAGTTCTTGGACTAATGGCTTCAGGTACACATCAGTGTCGTTCCCGGGTTGCTTCGGGCCTTGTATGAGCACTGGCATCATAATGAACTTCCGCTTCATGCACAACCAAGGAGGAAGGTTATATATACAAAGAGTCACGAGGCCAGGTGCTATGGCTGCAGCTCCGCTCTCCAAAAGGATTCATGCCATCCGTACTTAGACCAAACCGTAAGTTCCTTGCATCCTGTGCAAAGTTTGGGAACTCTCTATCGATTTTTCTCCATTGGGAGCCATCGGCAGGGTGCCTCAACATCACGTCTTTCTTACGGTCTTCTTTGTGCCATCGCAACAACCTAGCATGCTCTTTATTTCTGAACAAGCGTTTCAGCCGTGGTATTATAGGATCATACCACATAACCTTGGCAGGAACCCTCTTCCTGGGGCGCTCGCCCTCAACATCACCAGGGTCATCTCGTCTGATCTTATACCGCAATGCAGTGCACACCGGACATGCACCCAAATTCTCGTACTCATCGCGGTAGAGGATGCAGTCATTAATGCACATGTATCTTTTGCACATCTAATCCTAGAGGGCAGACAATCTTCTTCGCTTCGTACGTACTGGCGGGCAATTCGTTATCCCTTGGAAGCTTCCTCTTAATTATTGTCAGCAACTTTCCAAATCCTGAGTCAGTGACACCGTTCTCTGCCTTCCATTGCAACAATTCCAGTGTGCTGCCTAGCTTTTTATGGCCATCTTTGCAAGTTGGGTATAACAATTTGTTGTGATCTTCTATCATCTTGTCGAAGGCCAACCTTTCCTTTTCAGTTTCACATTCTCTCCTTGCATCGGCAATGGCCCGGCCAAGATCATCATCGGCGAGGCTCATCCGGTGCCTCTTGATCTTCTACTTCATTATCTTCATTGCCTTCTGCAGTATCATCGTATTCGGGAAATTGGGATAACCGTCATCATCCTCTTCCTCTTCGTCATTGTCTTCCATCATAACCCCTCTTTCTCCGTGCTTGGTCCAACAATAGTAACTGGGCATGAAACCGGATCGCAGAAGGTGGCTGTGAATGAGACTCGAGTGAGCGTAATTTACGGTATTCTTGCAGTCCACACATGGACAATACATGAAGCCACCATGTTTGTTTGCCTCCGCCACGGCCATAAAATTATCCAGGCCCGCAGTGAACTCGTCAAACCGTCGGTCAATGTATATCCATTGCCGATTCATCTGCATGATATAATTAAGTTGATCAAAACCATTACAGAACATCACGATGTATATATACACATGCATTTTATCAATTGCAGATGAAAAGGATAAAGTTGTTAACCTCGATGAAGAAGAAAAAAGCAAGTTAAGTGTGGCTTGATTTGTGTAAACTCAAGTGGCAAATCCTCTTAAGCATTTCATCGAACACCTCTTGTGCATGTGAAGAAGAGAGGAAAGCAATACACCCCTCTTGTGAAGATAGTAAAAAAATGGCCAAGTGTGGCTCACACTTGGGCAGGGGCAAGGATATATAGCCAGAGGCGGGGCCTTTAGACCCGGTTTGTATTACAAACCGGGACTAAAGGGTTCCCCACGACTGACACGGCCTGCGGCGCCCTGCGGTGGACCCTTTAGTCCCGGTTTGTAATACAAACCGGGTCCAAAGGTCACTACAGGACAGGCGCCAGCGGGTGGGGTCGTCCTGGGCAGAAACGAACCGGGACCAATGCCCCCATTGGACCCGGTTTGGTTCAGCACTGGAACATTTGCTTGGGACCAAAGGCCTCTTCTCCACTAGTGTTTGTATATCAATAAATCATGGTAGTGCAGGTCTGCTCAAAGCAAGGATAATTATTTCTATAATAAGCATTGCATTCGATTCATGTATCTAAGTGAGTATATATACAACATGGAGGGCGACTTAATCAATATCAAAATGCATCACGGAGGTTCTTTTTCAATAGAAGGTCCACTTACTTATGATGGAGGCGAGGTATCTATTTTTCGAGACTGTGATAGTGAGTGCTTATCATACTTTCGTCTAGTTCGCATGGCTAAAGACAGTAGGTTGTAGGTCGTCCCTTCTCGCGGTCATAGGTTCTGATGTCCCTAGTTTGCGTGAGCTTGGTCATAGCATTGTAGACCGTGATGAGAAGTGTTCACTAGTAGGAAAAGACTCATATGTGGTGCATCTAAATGCATATTCTGTGGCGTATGATCGGTGCGCTACAGATTTTTCACCATAAAAATAAGAATTTTGTGGCGCACCTGCCCATGCGACACAGAATTAAGGAATTTAGTGGTGCACCCGGTGCGTCACCGAATTAATGTAGTGCGCCACAGAATTTGGTCATATTATACACGATTTTATACTGTCTTATACACATACAAGTTATACAACAATATACATATATTATACAAATTATATACATAAATATGCAGATATAATATAAATAGCATGTATATTGCACAGATATAATATAAACATCATCATCACATTACATAGAGCCCGATCGAGATACACATATAGTGGCAAGTGTCAATTTTACATACAACTCTTAATTCATACTCGAGAATCAAAGTGGTCTTCATCCGGTTCCTCCTCTTCTCCCTCCTCTCTCCCCGTCAGGCTCGCATGCATCGGGGTATTCATCCGGTTCCTCTTCTGATCGCTCCTCTTTCCCGCCAGACTCGCTTGCACCGCCGCCCGAGTGTGTAGTGACTAAAATGGAAGAAATACAAAAATGAACGAAGACCAAAATGAACGAATAAGGCCAACACAAATAGAGCCACCTAGGATATAATAAATAAATGGCTCATACACTATTGGTCAAAACAAATATTAACATTCAAAGATGGCATAAGTGAGGCCAAGTCCGATGCACAAGAGATTGATATTTGTGCTATCTTACCAGGCTCACTTACGCCACCCCAGAGTATACGGTGATCAAACATTCTAATCATTGGCTCTATCTCTAAGAAAGACCAAAATAAATGAATAAGTCCAACTCAAATATCAACTAAATAGCATGCTTCATACTTTGTTGGTCGAAACAAATATTAACATTTAGGGACGGTGTCAGTGAGGTCAGGTAGGTTGCACAAGAGATTGATATTTGTGCTATCACACCAGGCTCACTGGCACCTCCCCCAAGTGTATTGACCAAAAAATTTAATCATCGGTACTAAAATGGAAGAAAGAACAAAATAAACGAATACGTCCAACTCAAATACGAGGCAAGTAGTATCAACTAGATAGCATATGCCTCATACTTTGTTGGTCGAAACAAATATTAACATTCATGGATGAGGTCAGCGAAGCCAAGTAGGATGCATAAGAGATTGATATTTGTGCTATCACACCAGGTTCACTGGCCCCACCCTAGAGTGTACAGGTGACCAAACATTCTAATCATTGGCCAATGCAATTAAGACATGCCAACTCAAATAATAGACAAGTAGTATGAACTAAATGAAATACCTCATACTTCGTTGGTCGAAACAATTATTAACATTCAGGGATGGTGTAAGCGAGACCAGGTAGGATGCACAAGAGATTGATATTTGTGCCATCACACCAGGCTCGCTTGCACCACCCCCAAGTGTACAGGTGACCAAACATTCTAATCATCGACACTAAAATGGAAAAAAGAGCCAAGTGGTATCAACTAGATAGCATATGCCTCATACTTTGTTGGTCGAAACAAATATTAACATTCATGGATGGTGTAAGCGAGGTCAGGTAGGATGCACAAGAGATTGATATTTATGCCATCACACCAGGCTCGCTTGCACCACCCCCGAGTGTACATGTGACCAAACATTCTAATCATCGACACTAAAATGGAAGAAAGAGCTAAGTGGTATCAACTAGATAGCATATGTCTCATACTTCGTTGGTCGAAACAAATATTAACATTCATGAATGGGGTAAGTGAAGCCAAGTAGGATGCACAAAAGATTAATATTTGTACCATCACACCAGGTTCACTCACCCCACCCTAGAGTGTAGTGACCAAACATTCTAATATTCGGCAAGTACAAATAAAATTAAAGACAAAATCATTTATAAAGAGAACCATGTACAACATATATACATATATAGCAACTAGTGAGCATGAACATTCATTTTGAACCAAACCAGTGATTTAGCACAACAATAAATATGATTTTTCTAGATGGGGAGAATAAACTTTAGACGCATGTAGTTTCTTTATGGTAGTATCTTGAGTTGTAATGTCATTCTTATGTTTCGTCGTGTAGAGTGCAAGAGCAAGCGTTCTCGAACAAGTAGAACGCCAACAACGAAGAGCTCAAATCGCATTGCTAGTAGCAAGAGGGACAAGATAAATCAAGACAAATATTTTCAAGACTGCTCAGATACTAAAAAAAAGAACCACGCATGCTTCTGATGGATTCACTTAATCAAACAGATCCGACAAGGTTGCAATCAGATATCAGAAGGTGTGATCCCTTTATCCTTTCCTTTTCAAATCTCCAAGATATTTATAATACTGATCTGAATGATAATACATATGTTATGCTATAGTAATGGTCATGTGACTGACCATTTGGTTGGTAAAGTAGATGATTTAAAAAATAGTAACAAGATGCTGCTAGAGGACGTATGTACCAAATAGGTGATTCAAGCCAGTGGGCTAGTTCAGTCACTAAGTTTTTACATATATCATCCAACTGCCAGAGGATCAACAACTAGCAAACTTTACTACATCATATCACAAATTATTTGACAGTTGCCATACATAGTTATTGGTTTTGATGGTTTTGGGCATTTAGCAATCCTTGCTATTTTCTTGTGAGAAATGAAAAAAAAACTGTATCATGCTAAGAGCTCTAGAATTCAATGGTTTCTTTAGCTTTTCTTTCCTGGTATGCCAGATTCATTCGAGGTATTTATGCATTTCCATCTTCATACCATTCTACCTATCAAATGCTATGCTAATTTGTTTGATCTGTTTGAATAGTGTATGTTCATTCATTTCAAGTGTATGTTTTTCAGGTTGTGCAAGAACTAAGCCAAGGGAGAAGGGAGGGGAGAGGAGGCGTTGTGCATGCTCACCAATGGCAGGGGTCGAGGAAGAAGCAGAGGAAGACGACACGGGTCGAGGAGCAGGGGCTCCATCCCTCCGTGTCCAGGTTCTCCATCCCTCCGTGTCCAGGGACGCGCGGCTCCTCTTCCTCCTCGATGGGACAGCTCCTCCTCCTCCTCGATGCGGTGGCTCCTCCTCCTCGATGCGGTGGCTCCTCCTCCTCGATGCGGCGGCTCCTCCTCCTCCTCCTCGATGCGGCGGCTCCTCCTCCTCCACACTGAAGCGGGTTTTGCTGCTGGTGGCGGGGATGCGTGGAGCGTGGAGGCATGCGACCATCGCGGAGGAAGGCGGCGACAGCGCGCTCCGTTGCCGGCAGTCGACGGGGCAGGCGGCAGCGGCGATTTGTCGTGGGGGAGGAAGGGGTTCGATTTGGCGTACGGGCGAGGGAGGGGTGGGATGATATAAGGGGTTCTATTTTTGTGGCGCACCAGACACGGTGCACCACAGAATGTCTTATTTCCGTGGCCCACCAGCACCAGTACGCCACATAATGTCTTATTTCTGTGGCGCACTGGCCTTAGTGTGCTACAGAAATAGCGGAACAAATTATTGGGCCAGCAGGGTGTGGGCCCCACCAAATTTCTGTGGCGCATGCGCTGCTGGTGCGCCACAAAAATAAGCTATTTCCGTGGCGCACCGTCTCTGGTGCGCCACGGAAATAATTTCTGTGGCGCACCCAATGCCAGTGCACCACAGAATAACATTCCATCTATAAGCCTTTTCCTACTAGTGGTTGGTACACCTGCGGGTCCGGGTTTAACTCATTTCTTTTTTGGCTTTGGTTACGTGTTTTCTTCTTCCAAAACATGGCAGAACACTTATGATTATACCCTGTTTGCAAATTTAAATGAAAATAAGAGCCTTATTTAGCACACAAGCTCCATTTTAATTAAAATCTAGGGTTACATGTTTCTACATTGTCTACATAAATTAGACCCATATGTGCAATTGGAAGCAAAATCTAAGCCAGCAAATAAACGTGACAAAGGGACTAAAATATACATTGCTTCAAACGTCAATAAAAATGGAACTATAAGTTTTAACAACGGAATGAAATGTGATTTAAAACTCACTAATCGCATGAAAGAAGAAAATCATCGCCCACCTTCATCTAACAAGAGGCAGATCCATTCAGGTTACCACTCTAAAGGTGTCTCTCACACATATAAAAGGGCAACAAAAGATAAAAATTTATCAAGATATCACTTATGTATCTTAGAGAAAACAATGGAGCACTTTTCTAGCCAAATATCATCGTACAAAGCTACACTAGCTCCAAACAAAGCACCGAAACATCAGATTATAGCAAATGATAACCTTTGGAATTTGAATTGGAGGAACCATGGTGCACTTGGTCTCCACATGAATGTAGCATGGCCGTTATAACACCAAATCTGGGAGAACCTATAATTTTGTGGCTCATTCTAGAAGGGGATAGTGGAGAAGCAGCGGTAGGTGACTCTGGATTCAAGGCCTCACTTTGTCTCCTTGGTGACTCCTATCTCGAGTATGTTCTTCTTTTTTTAACATAAATACAGTAGGGAAAGGCTCCCTACTGTGTCATTTTCTATTAAAATTGATGAGATATTTACAATGGAGTATCACTTATTACACACTCATAGAGTATCAATCCAGGATTGCATCCCTTCTTTAAGACTAGGCTTAGCTCTATGCATGTGAGAGCAAATGTGGTTTTAAATTTACTAATATCTCTGAATATTGGGAATATTCCCATCAAATATAGCATCATTGCGTTGATCCCATATGCTCCAGCATCCAGCAATCATAATTTTCGTGAAGAAGTCCAATGATAATCTCTGTCTTGCTTCATCAGTCATTTGATATAAGTTCATATCTGCATTCCTTTCCAGTCCAAGGGCCCACCAGAAGCTCTGACTAAAAGTGCACTCAAAGAAGAGGTGCATATTTGTTTCTTCTGGGCAAGTATCACAGAGGATGCATTCTGAGAAATCTACATAGAAATTTATTTGTGTGCTTCATCATCTCTTTAATATTCAATCTACCATTAAGTAGTAGCCAGGCAAAGAATTTGTCTCTTGGAATACTACATGCTTTCCATATTGAAGAAATATTGTTTGGTGTTTCATGACTGCCAATAAGCTCCCTGTAAACTTTCTTTGTGGGAAAATTGCTTCCCCAGTTGAATGACTAAATATCATGTTCATGTGTAATATTTAACTCCAAGAATTCCTGTTCCAAGTTATGCAGCTCCTCATGAGCTACAGTACTGAGAGGAAGGTGAAAATATCATAAATATTGTCATTTCTAGCCTCTACAACCTTGTCAATGGTAATTTTCTGGTTCCTGGCAAAAGAATGCAAATGTGGATAGATATCTTGTCTTATACCACTGTTCCAATTATCCTTCCATAGGATGACCGATTTTCCATTTTGAATACCCACAGTTGTCATTTCCGTATATTTGTCCTGAAATATCAAACAATCTCCCCACAAAAAAGAGGCTTTTGTGCTGATGGATTAGGGAGTGCCTCTATTGTCATAATATGCATGTCAGATCAACTTAACTCAAGGAATATCTGCATGGTTATAGAATTTGTGCAAATTCTTCATAAGAAGAGCTTGATTTTGTATCCAGATTCAAGATTCTTAGCCCACCTTGGTCTTTTAGCTTGCACATCATTTCCCAGCTGGCAATACACTTTCCTTGAATTTTATTCTCTCTATCGGACCAAAGGAATTGCCTTCCACTTTTTTCAAAGTGGACAAAAATAGTTATTGGTACCTTGAAAGAGCACATTGCATACATGGGTAATGATTGGATCATAGAGTTCAAGAGTGTGAGCTTGCCAGTATAGGACATCAGACATGATATACCAGATAGTTTTTTATCAATTCTAGAAACCATGAACATAAGATCTGCAATAGAAGGCCTTGTGGTACCCAGTGGTAAAACCAAATAAGCAAAAGGCAGGCTTTCAACTTTTCATCCAAAATATTTGCCAGTTCATTAGTTCTTTCATTGTCAATGTTGATAGGCACCAGTGTGGTCTTGTGGTAGTTTACATGGAGCCCAGGGGATTCACTGAATGTTTGCAAAATATCCTTTAAATGAATGAGTTGTCCACTATCAGCTGGCACAATCATGAGTGTATCATCTACATATTGGACTATTGGATATAAGTCATCTAGAAGTGGGAGATTAATAATTCCATTCTGCCAGGCATCATTAATAACACTTTGGAGCAAATCAGCAGCATTGACAAATAATATTGGTGACAGTGGGTCCCCTTGTTTTACTCCTCTTTTGTAAATTATTTTCTTTCATGGTACCTCATTTAGGAGGACTGAAGTGGAGGCTAAGTGAAGTATGTTCGATATAAGCTTGATCCATTTTTGTCCAAAACCTCTAGCTCTAAGCATGCTAATGATGACATTGTAATCCACTTTATCAAATGCCTTATCAAAATATATTTTCAAGATCATAATGGGCCTTTTAGATACATGACATATATGTATATATTCAAAGGCTCATCCAAGGCAATCTTGAATATTTCTCCCTTTAATGAATCCATATTGATTTTGATGGATTAATGGGATAATCTCCTTCTACATTCTGTTTGCCAATAGCTTGGTGATAATCTTGAGAGGGAGACTAACCAGAGAAATTGGTCTGTAATCATTCATATTCTCAGTTACTGTTACCTTTGAGATGAGTGTGATGAAATAAGTATTGATACTCTCTAAATTAATTTTCTCATTATAGAAGTCTTCTATAAGTTTATAAAAATCTTCTTTGATTACTTCTTAGCATTTCTTTAGGAATTTTCCATTGAAACCATCTGGTTCAGGAGTTTTATCTGTAGAAAAATCCTTTATCACATTATCAGTTTCTTCTCTAGTAAATGGAGCATCAAAGTGTGAAAGATCAATTGGTTGAACAATTCTTTCAAGCTGGATAGTCATTTGTGCATTCTCACTAACACCAAGTCTTTCTTTGTAGGAATCCCAAATAATAGAAGCTTTGTGATCATGATTGTAAATTAGAGATCCATCAATTGCTTTAATGGAAGTAATAAGCATGTTCTTCTTTGGCTGGGTGGTGATCGATGACCATGTGTAGATTAAGCTCTAATTATCCATGCTATTTGGTTATCAACAAGAGTGTCTCTCTCCCTATTTTACTCTTTAACAAAAATAATTATACTGATCTTTCCTACTAGTACCAGTGGATCACTTCCTTTGATCGATCTAGATTGATAGACCATGTTGCTTTTTCACTTGATTCAAGATCTATACATGGAATATTTATGTTGATAACTTACAAATACAAATCCCTGAGATCTATTTTGAATATTATAGTCATGTTAGATTTTATATTATATTTCTTAATAAGACATGGTGTTTTGCATAACTCTAACAATTTATATTTAAGAAAATTTATTTTATATTATATACTATAAAGTTACAAAACATATGAATAGGAAAGAACATGTTATTGCGATTTCATGAATTATGTATAAACGAAACATGTGAAAAACATATTAGTTTTGCAACGATTTATTTGGATGGTCCAGAAAAATGAACACTTGAGTTTTGAAAGATGAGGCGAAAGGACATGGAGAGAAGTTGCATTGGAATTATTGATGGAGAATGTAATTGGGGTTACATCTCATGTTAGAATGGTTATGAAACAAGGGATTAAATAATGCATTTCAAGTAAATTTCACATCTAAGCCTAGGATCCAAAATAGCCCTTATATGAAAAGGGGTATAAGAGTTGGAATCCTCCTAGATTCGTATGAGAATTTTAAATCCAAATAGATATTAAGTGGTTCATGAGAGAATTGCTTGCACATGATTTTTATATTTATTATCAATCTTAAAATCAATACTAATAATGAGAGTTGCGAATTGTTCAAAATCAAAAATTCATAATTGTATATTGTAGAGTGTCCATAGCTCTCCGGAATACCTCGATATTACCCATTCATGATAGTAGAGATAATTTCTGGTGATTAAACGAGGAGCTTCATGAGTATTTTGGAGTATCACAATAGCGATATTTGAGATGAATACTCTTGAAAGATCATGGATAATCACGGTGAAGATATTTAAAGAAAACTCCAGAATTAAAAAGTAACCCATATTAGGATATATTGTTGGTGTGGTAAGAATATATCTAGGAGTTGAAAAATATTATAAGAAATTGTAGAGTGAACATATTTTGTGGAATATTTCTAAAGTTGTTGTGTACTAGAGGGAGGGGTTAATAGACGGCTATTAAACTTAATTCAAATTGTTAAAAGAACTCATGATATCATAGAAGTTGTTCTTAATGTAAACCGAGGTGTCAACAATGAAACTATGTTGATCTTGTACGCGAGGGCACACGTACCAAGAGTCCATGTGCATGCGATACAAGGAGCCTCGAAAAGTGATTTTCCCATCTTCATATGCCTAAGATCGGCGTTGACCCTATATCTGACCATCTTATCTTGTTTGTATGATGTATAGATAATTACAATTATAGTGGAGATTAATTGATCAAATTGATAGCTAATCTAGGTTAAATTTTGTTTTGTAGATGACTTGTTTCGTAGGTTTTTTGTACCTCTTTCGTGCTTGTATTGTTTATGATAACACATATTGGCTCATACATTCTTACCAACAAAGAAAAGATAAACTCTGATTAACTGAAACTTTGGATTCACATAGTATTTTCCTTATTTGGCATGCCAAATGACTTGAGCAGATCCTTGCAAAAGAGGGATAAGTTGTAAAATATATTGAGCTCCTTCAAATTAAAGAAAGGCGGTAGAACTTACAACATGATAGTGACCGAGATCTGTCATTGAAGAAGTAAACTATTTTTGTGTGAAGCAAAAAAAATTCAAAATTACTGCATTGACGAAGCAAAAAAATCAATTTTTTTGTGTGAATGAGGATGCACACCTGACTGATGTGCGTGCTGGCCTACCACTACCAGGCTACCAGTGTCACCTTGCCTTTAACACGACGGTGGCGTGGTTTTCCTGTCCTCTGCTCCGCTCCAATCCACATTCAGAATTTCAGATTACTCCACTCCGACCCACGGGCACAGTCGCACAGGCACAGGCACAGGCACAGGCACAGGCACAGGCTCACCTCGCGCGCGCGAGAGAGGAGGCGACGATGACGAAGCCACCGGCGGCCGAGCGGCCGCGGCTGACGCTGGAGGACTACATCCTCTTCTTCACCACCCACAGCGGCAAGGGCCTGACCCCATCCACCTCCTCAACCAGGTCCGCAGTCCGCAGACCCCCTCCTCTCTCCCACTACGTACGTCTCTCTCCTAACTCCTGCTCGTCTCGCAGATCCTCTTCATGCACGGCTCCAGCAAGTGCCAGTCCAACAAGGTACACCTGCTCCCGAAACCCCTCTCTTCTTGCTGGTTAATCCCCACGAAGATAACTAAAGATTCTGCCCCATGGTGGCATGGCAGTCGTTGATCGTCGACTCGCTCAACTCGCTCGACCTCTTGCGCCCGCGCCGCTCCACCGTCAGCACCAACGCCGGCGCCCTGCCCCCGCCGCTCGCCGCGGCGGCCTTGCTCTCCACGGAGGACGTCAGGCGCGACGTCGAGGAACTCGGCTGGCGTGCGTGTCCGGTCGGCTCCGTTCTCTCCATCCGCGCCGGGGCATCGGCCTCCCCGGTGCCCCTCGCTGCCATCCCTCCCGCTGCGCTGATGCCGCCTCCTGCTGCCGTGGCGCCGGGCGTGGCGGCGAAGAGGAAGCGGGGCCCGACGGGGACGGGGAAGGCGGCGATCAAAAGGAGGGCGAGGCGCATGGCGGACCTCCTCAAGCTCCCGTCCGTCGAGGATATGTCCGCCGACTGGCAAGGGGAAGGCAGCGTCACCTCCGCTATGGTTTGATAATCTGTGATAGCTTCAGCCAAGAACTGGTACTGCAGTTGATCCTGGTTCATGCCTTCTAGTCCGAGAGTTCTTGTTGCTGTCAATCTTGGTGGTCCCTTCAGTTCAGCAAGAACTGTATAAGTCCTCTCAGTTTAGGTCCAAGTGTCATTTGCGCTGTCTCTAACGAGTAAGTGATCGATCGATAACTGTACGTTGCACAGAATCGTCAGTGATAAATGCGAACGTGTGAACGCCCTGCTCGTCGTCCTCGATTTCCATTTCAGTTCATAGGCAGCTCGCAGTTCATGGTCACGTGTGTGTTCATCCCCTCCAACAAATGAAAGTATGGAAAGTAAGCAAGAGCCGCCTTGTGTTCAATTATTTCTATTGTAGTACTGGTGTATCATCGCCTCCTAAAGAAATAAATGAATATCATATTTTTTTATTTTTTGAAGATATGAAAAATGCATGCCGACATTTAACTTGGTGAGAAAATTTATCCATAATAAGTTCCACTGATCTAGTACAAAATCGTTCCAAATCAGGGACACTTATTATGGAGTGGTTAATATTATTCCCTCCATTTTAAAATAAGGGACTCAACTTTGATTAGATACGAAAAATGCGTCTAAATACATTTGTGAGATAAAGCTGAGTCATTTTTTCAGGACGGAGGTTGTATTATGCACTGATACAATACACCACCATGATGTCTTCATTTCCAGTGTGCTCCCGTGTCAGTCGAATAGCACGCCATAGCATAAATCTACAAAAACCCTTTTTTATGTGGATAAAACTTAAATGGACAAGAGAAAGTCTAAAAAAATCATAGAAAATAGTGAAAATAAAAGAAAATCATCCACGTGTCAGTGCGAAAGTGTCCTGTGGGCGGGTAAAAGATAAACTTTCTCGGTTGAAGTATTTGAATCTCACTTTAAGACGGCCGTTGCTTTGTGCTCCCAAGATTGGAACTCGAGATTCTTACGGCATCTCAAATGCAGAGACCCAAACGGACAGTGTTTTTCATCCGTTTGGATCGTGCGGCGGACACGCGGATATCGCGCGGACGCCCACACACGTCCTCCTCCATTTTTATTCCCCAACGCCACATACGACCCAAACCGAAGCCCTCTTTCGCTGAAGTGCTTGTGCTGTCGACGAGGACCTCCTCCTAGGCTGGGGCCGGGGCTGGCGGCGCTGCGCAGCTGCGTGGCGGGCGAGGCCGGCGAGGTCGGCGACGGCGCAGCCGTGGCGAGCGAGCCCGACGCGAGCCCCTCGACAGCGCGGCGTGGCGCGGCTAGGCGACGGCGCGGCCATGGCGCGGCTAGGCGAGGCCGGCGAGGGCGCAGCCGTGGCGGGCGAGCCCGGCGCGAGCCCCTCGACGACGCGGCGTGGCGCGGCTAGGCGAGGCCGGCGAGGGCAGGGTGTGCCTGGCGAGCCCCTCAACGGCGCGGCCATGGCGAGGCGCGCGAGCCCTGCGCGGCCAGAGAGGCGCGGCCGTAGCGAGGCGAGCCCCGCGCGGCCAGGACCTCCGCCATCCGCTCCCTCCCGCTGCCCCGTTCTCCGCAGGCGCGGCCCCGTTCCTCACCGCGGGCGCTGCCCCGTTCTCCGCGGGCGCGGCCCCGTTCCTCGCCGGCGACCTCCCCTGTCACGGCCGCTCCCACGGCAGCTGGGCGGCCTCCTTGGCGCGGCTTGGCCCTGCAGAGGCGGCCCGAGGTGCGGCGCGGCCTGGCCCTGCCGGCGCCCGCGGGGGCGTGAATGCTCGGCGTGCAGGAGCTCCGGCCCCGCCTGTGGCCGACGCGGCCGGCGGCGCCTCCGCCCGTGCCCGCCCGTGCCCGTGCAGCGGCGGCCCGAGGACCGGTGCGGCCTGCCCCTGCTGCGGACGGAGCTTCCTCGCGCCATCAGCGAGGCCTGCATCGCCGGCCATGCCCAGCACCACCGCCAGGCTCAATGTGCTCCGTTTCGGCCGCGGCGACCTCCGACATGGACGAAAAAAAGGGGGTCGTTTTCAGCGGGGAGCCTCCACGCAAGCTCGACGGCGGCGGTTGGCCGGCGAGCCCTATTCCGGTGGGGAGCGAAGCCAACATCTATGGCAGAAAAAGAAAGAGAAAGACAGATGAGAGAGAAGGCTGTGGGAGTCTGGGTGGATTAACTAGTGTGGCTGCCATGTGGGGTATGGGAGGACACGCGCGGATGACCAGAGACGACCGCACGCGTCCGGCTCGCCCCAAATTGATCCCAAATTTGGGCCGGCTTTGGGTCGTGCCGGACACCATGTTTTTAATATGGGTCCGCCCGTTGGGAGCAGGTTTTACCCAAACAGACATATCTGACGTCCGTTTTTGGATTTGGGTGCCCCCGTTGAAGATACCCTTAGCCCCTATAATTAATTTCCTAGGCGTGTTCGCCACCACCATAGCTCAACACTATCTTCTGCGTGCATTTACGTTTGGGACACACACACACCGCACATATGAACAATATGGCGGGTGTAGATATGCATGCATTATGGGTTGCATGGGCATCACCATTTGGTGGATCACAAGGAACCATCGATATATTGTGGTTTCTGTTCTACTTTCAATATTTCATACCCCTTGAGATGTCTTACTTGAGAACTACATGTAGTTCTACATTTAATTTTAACTCAAACTTCTCTAAGAAAAAGATACAAAATTAGTACTCGTGCAAGACATTTGGTTAAACCTAATAAATTTAACTTAAGAAAGACTAGAAGTTTAACTAATTTGGAGGTAGTATCAATTGTCATAATAATTAGTAAAAAACCCAGGCCTAGATGAAGAAAAGGGTACTATTCCAAAGTACTAACTGTTTCCTTCTTGACGTATTATTTCATTTGCACGCCTTTACTGTTTCCCTCTATGAATTGATCATGCCAAGATATCTGGATTTTGTTCATTCGTTACATACTGGCAAAGGAAAATATCTGGCATGTGGATTTGTTCTCTTTTCATGAAGGTAAGTTTTGTAAACAATACCACAAACTCATCAACTTACAAGTACCATGAAGTATATACCACTCTGGAAGAGGTAAAGAAGAACTTAACATAAGCGAGCAAAGCATTTTACCAAGTATTATGAAATCCACATCTCTTCATGTAATGTCAGAAAATCAAAATGGATATTCTTCTTGGCCAGTGAATAAAAAGGTATAATAGTCGATTCTTGTAGTGATAAGTATAGAGGATTTTTTTATCGATTACCCTGTACTAATTAAATGATCGTGAGAATATACATTGAGTATGGAATACAAATCATGCAAATATTTGCATCGAATATTCCATATCATGAGCAAATTGTCGTTTTTCAATAAGAAGATATCTGCTTTAATAAGCAGCCAATTATTCAGGTTGGAAATTTGTATTTTCGCTATCATGGGCAGTTTCTTTTTGGGTTGTGGCAAAATAGTACTGCCTTTGACAAATGATGCACAACTTTCAGCACAAGACATGGGTAACATTTCTTCATAAGTGGTCACAGTTCTAAAAGTTGTCACATACTAATATTCAGCTAACAATTAAGCTTAGTGTATGTCATGGATGACTGAACGCTCAAACCAATGATACCCAATTTCTCCAATTATATAGTTTATCAAATTCCAATTTTCTTAATGTACATGTACTCATATTTTTTCATGTATGAAGAAAAACGAGCACTGCTTTTTTTTTTTCTAGCATTGTGGCGAAAGTGTCTCTCCTCTGTTGTAGGTAAAGTTAGTGCTTACCTTCTTGGAACTCATCTAGTTTGTAGTGTAGCAGCACAACATAAACAACAGGTCTATCTATCACACGGAATTAAATTACCAATATAACTGTGCATCATCGTCTCAAAAACAAAAGTAGATATCGTCAGCATTCATCATTGTTTTCTGGAGAGATGAAAAGTTCTTGCCAACTTTTAACTTGGTAAAATCTAGTTAATAGTTTCTAGTTTAGCACCACGATGTAAACAACGGGTTTATCTATTAGACGAAGTGAAACCCAATATCACCTTGCATCATCATCACGAGAACAAAAGTGGGTATCGCCAGCGTTCATCATTGTTTTGTGGAGAGATGCATGAAAAATGCTTGCCAAGTTTTAACTTGGTGATAAAATCTAGTTAGTACTACTACTGGTACTACTATGTAGTAATACTACTCGCATGGCGCACAAATGTACAAAACCCGCTGTTTGTGTGAAGAAAACTAAAATGGAAAGAGAAAAGCCAAGAAAAGATGATAAAATCATAGCTCAACACATTATTATTAGAAGTCGAGAATATTAGCAATGTAATAAATATCCTGGACGTGGGTGGCCACCATAGCTACTGGACGCATATACATAGCTAAATATGAACCCAATAGAAAGATGAGAAAATCATAGCTCAACGTAGGCATTAGAACCGGAGATTCTTAGCACTATAATTAATTTCCTAGACGTGATTGCAATCTATAGGGCACACACACGCAGCACAGATATGCAAAAGATGAAGGCTAAGAGGAAAGCGTTGGCGAAGATGACGTCGAAGCTGTACTCCACTTTGCAAAACTTGCCGGTGAAGCAGGATCTGGCGATGGCTAAGAGGTGGGCGAGCGTGACCAGCCCGAGCAGGTTGGCGAAGCCGGCGAGGTACCCCTTGATCGTGGACGGCGGCGTGACGATGAGCGCCGCGCCGGCCTGGCCCACCTGCGCTATGACGCAGCCCATGAGCAGTGTCAGGGCCGGTACCTGCACATACGCGATAATAACCATTTGTCAGTCGGTAACTCGGTATTGATGCCAGGAAGAAGGAGGAGGACTGGAGGAGGGGGAGGGGGAGGGGGAGGAGGAGGAGGAGGAGGAGGAGGAGGAGGAGGAGGAGGAAAGAAAAAGGAGGCGGTGCCGAGAAGGTAGAGTTGTTACATACTACATAGGCTAACTCGGCGGGACTGAACATCGACGCGAGGAGGGCGAAGGCAGAAGCCATCACGGCGATGCAGAGCAGCACCGGAGTGAGACCGCCCCAGGACAGCACGCGCCGCCACTTGTACCCTGGCGGACGTTCGGCAGCGTTGACAGCGGCGGCGGCGCCACCAGCGGCTGCCGGAGCTGGAGGAGCGACGACATCAGCAGGAGGAGGAGGATGCATTCTGGTTCCTCTTGCTGCCCTTTCTTCGCTCTTGGTTGATTGCTTTGCGTTTCTTTCCTCCGTGTGTATACTGGGCTGTGCGTCGCAATGATCCCTAGCCCTGATATAAATAGCTCCTCCAGTGAGCACAAAAGGTTCTCTTCGAGTGGCCGTGTGTGGACAGCCCATGAGCAATGTGTTAGAGCCACAGCACACGCTGTTGTGGTGGGTGGAGTAAAGCTAGTGAACACGAAAGCCAGCCATGGTTTTCCCTTGTGTGCCTCGCCGCCCCTAGCCCTTCTTGGTCTTACACAAATATGGAAGCCACTCTTACAGCTAGCCTTGAAACCGAGCAGTGAAAGGTGCATGCTGGAAGCGCCATGTGACGCCGGCCGGCCGGGCGCCGGTGCTAAGCTACCGTTGGTCCATTTCCCTCGAGGGAATACACAGCTAGCTGCCCGGTACTACTCTCTATTCTAGGTCCAGTCTTTGTGTGGCAACAGTGGCTGGCTGCAGTGCGCGGTACAACGTGGTGTGATCTTGCTACTACTGGCTAGCTTCCGAGGCTTTGCCTTCCGCTTTTGGTTTCCATTTCTGTTCGGAGGCAGCTGGTAGTACACGGTCATGTCTATCTTGTTCCTCCAGGAAAATGATAGAAAAGGAGTGCGCAAGCCTACCGTCCCGCGTCAGTTGTTTCTGGAGTACTAGTACCAAAGTGTGAATATATATAGGGGTTTATCGATTAACTCACGGCGTTGGCTCCCGTACAACCCCTCCCCTAAACTTAGAGCAAATTTAAATACCAGAAAGGCTCAGATCGTTTGATACCCCTTTGTTTAATATTAAACTGGTATATGTAGTTTATGATTCAAATAAATTGTATGAATATGCGGCATATGTATGTATATAATTATGTACATACGTGGATTATTGGTGGCGATTCGTACGCGCCGCGGCGGTCGTGGCCGCCGGGCGGGAGGGGTGACAAGGTGGAGATGGGTGGCCATGAGGCACTGTGAGGCGACACTTGGCGTCACGAGCCTCGGCAATGCCTCGTAAGTCCGTACCGGTATGGTTGGGGCGGCGTGTAGGCTAGACGGCAGCGTGAGGACGCGATGAACGGCCAGACAGTCCATCGTGTTGGGAATAAGACGAGTAAGTATAACATAATATGTATATGCAAAAATTTGCTTTAATTTTTTTTAAACTTTTAAATAGCATTTTTTTTTCATTTTGTGGGAAACTGGGTCGCGCGTGTCCAGATTCCATTCGTGCATGTCGGTTGATGGCCTTCTTAATTAAAATTTAGGCTCACTCCCAACCTTCCGTCTAAAAACAATATCAGAGTAATCATGTGGCTCATTGTTTTTTGGGAAATAATGCCAACTTGTGTAACTTGTTTGTAAATTCCAGTTAAGGCTTAATACACTACGTATACCATATGCCACGATGAACTCATGAAGCCTTCGCTTCCAGCACGTTCATGCACTATCTTCTTAGGGTTATGCCTGCCCTCTGCTCTAACTTATGGTCACCGCAATGAATCCGATCATTCTGGATTGTTCTGTGCTGTTTGCTGCCTACATTCTGCGATCACCTTTTTTGAAGTTGTCGCATTAAGCATCACATCTCGCCATACACCGCTTCAGGGTGCGGACCTTGTCACGATTGAGACGAGGCTTCTCCGCCGTGCAGGATGATAGTCATGATGGCGATATTCATATCGAATAAATAGGTGTACGAGAAGAACCTGATCAATACGAAATAAATACCTCTCGGACTGCTTTCGAGCGAATCGAAAATTTCAATCTATCTTACTTTCAGGATGCCGATCATGAGACCTTTATTTTATGATGGTCATCGAGCCTTTTAGAAAAGCAGCTTTCACGCAACAGATAAAAACAGTTTTACAAATTAATTTGTATTTTTCTAGTCTTTCGAAAAAATACCTAAAAGGAATAAACAAGAAAAGGGGTATTTCGCCATCCAAAGTTAAATCAAAAAATAAGCGTGGGATTTGATGGAAAACCCCAATAACAATGAAAAATATTAAAGAAAACATTATAACAAGCTTTAAAGGGGAAATCCAACTCGGCTCACGGGTGCATATGAACTCGTTGTGTGAAAAAATATTTTAGAGTGTCAAAAAGTTCTAAAATAAATTTTTGCGTGTATATCCAGACATTTTATGTTCGCACACAAGTTTTCGGGGAAAAAATATTTTTTGTGTCTCGTGTAAAAAACTATTGGATATTTCTGTCCAAAATCATCTAGAAGTGGGAGATTAATAATTCCATTTTGCCAGGCATCATTAATAGCACTTTGGAGCAAATTAGCACTATTGACAAATAATATTGGTGATAGTGGGTCCCCTTGTCTTACTCCTCTTTTGCAAATTATTTTCTTTCCTGGTAGCCCATTTAGGAGGACTGAAGTGGAGGCTGAGTGGAGTATGTTGGATATAAGCTTGATCCATTTTTGTCCAAAACCTCTAGCTCTAAGCATGCTAATGATGGCATTGTAATCCACTTTATCAAATGCCTTCTCAAAATCTATTTTCAAGATGATAATGGGCCTTTTAGATAGATGACATATATGTAGATATTCAAAGGCTCATCCAAGGCAATCTTGAATATTTCTTCCTTTAATGAATCCATATTGATTCTGATGGATTAATGGGATAATCTCCTTCTACATTCTGTTTGCCATTAGCTTGGTGATAATCTTGAGAGGGAGACTAACCAGAGAAATTGGTCTGTAATCATTCATATTCTCATGATCTGTTACCTTTGGGATGAGTGTGATGAAAGAAGTATTGATACTCTCCAAATTAATTTTCTCATTATAGAAGTCTTCTATAAGTTTATAAAAATCTTCTTTGATTACTTGCCAACATTTCTTCAGGAATTTTCCATTGAAACCATCTGGTCCATGAGTTTTATATGTAGGAAAATCCTTTATCACATTATCAATTTCTTCTCTAGTTAATGGAGCATCAAGGTGTGAAAGATTAATTGTTTGAATAATTCTTTCAAGCTGGATAGTTAGTTGTGCATTCTCACTAACAACAAGTTTTTCTCTGTAGGAATCCCAAATAATAGCAGCTTTGTGATCATGATTGTAAATTGGAGATCCATCAATTGCTTTAATGGAAGTAATAAGTATGTTCTTCTTTGGCTGGGTAGTGAGCAATGACCATGTGTATATTAAGCTCTAATTATCCATGCTATTTTGTTATCAACAAGAGTGTCTCTCTCCCTGTTTTACTCTTTAACAAAAATAATTATACTGATTTTTCTTACTAGTACCAGTGGATCACTTTCTTTGATCGATCTAGATTGATAGACCATGTTGCTTTTTCACTTGCTTCAAGATCTATACATGGAATATTTATGTTGATAACTTGCAAATACAAATCACCGAGATCTGTTTTGAATATTATAGTCAAGTTAGATTTTATATTATATTTCTTAATAAGACATGGTGTTTTGCATAACTCTAACAATTTATTTTATATTATATACTATAAAGTTACAAAACATATGAATAGGAAAGAACATGTTGCGGTTTCATGAATTATGGATGAACGAAACATGTGAAAAGCATATTATTTTTGCAATGATTTATTTGGATGGTCCATAAAAACGAACACTTGAGTTTTGAAAGATGAGGCGAAAGGACATGGAGAGAATTTGCATTGGAATTATTGATGGAGAATGTAATTGGGTTACATCTCATGTTAGAATGGTTATGAAACAAGGGATTAAATAATATGCATTTCAATTAAATTTCACATCTAAGCCCTAGGATCCAAAATAGCCCTTATATGAAAAGGGGTCTAAGAGTTAGAATCCTCCTAAATTCGTATGAGAATTGTAAAATCCAAATAGATATTAAGTGGTTCATGATAGAATTGCTTGCACATGATTTTTATATTTATTATCAATCTTAAAATCAATACTAATAATGAGAGTTGTGAATTGTTCAAAATCAACAATTCATAACTATATATTGTAGAATGTTCATAGCTCTCCGGAATACCTTGATATTACCCATTCATGATAGTAGAGATAATTTCTGGTGATTAAACGAGAAGCTTCATGAGTATTTTGGAGTATCACAATATAGCGATATTTGAGATGACTACTCTTGAAAGATCATGGATAATCATGGTGAAGATATTTAAAGAAAACTCCAGAATTAAAAAATAACCCATATCATGATATATTTTTGGTGTGGTAAGAATATATCTAGGAGTTGAACAATACTGTAAGAAATTGTAGAGTGAACATATTTTGTGGAATATTTCTGGAGTTGTTGTGTACTAGAGGGAGGGGTTAATTGACGGCTATTAAACTTACTTCAAATTGTTAAAAGAACTCATGATATCATAGAATTTGTTCTTAATGTAAACCGAGGTGTCAACAATGAAACTATGTCGTTCTTGTACGCGAGGGCACACGTACCAAGAGCCCATGTGTAGGCGATACAAGGAGCCTCGAAAAGTGATTTTCCCATGTTCATGTGCCTAAGATGGGCGTTGGCCCTATATCTGACCATCTTATCTTGTTTGTATGATGTAAAGATAATTACAAGTATAGTGTAGATTAATTGATCAAAATGATAGCTAATCTAGGTTAAATTTTGTTTTGTAGATGACTTGTTTCGTAGGTTTTTTGTACCTCTTTCGTGCTTGTGTTGTTTATGATAACACACTTTCACCATGGACTCGGAGTCTTTGAACATATGCTCCTTATCTTGACCTCCAGGTTGATCTTCTCCCATATTGGCTCATACATTCTTACCAACAAAGAAAAGATAAGCTCTGATTAACTGAAACTTTGGATTCACATAGTATTTTCCTTATTTGGCATGCCAAATGACTTGAGCAGATCCTTGCAAAAGAGGGATAAGTTGTAAAATATATTGAGCTCCTTCAAATTAAAGAAAGGCGGTAGAACTTACAACATGATAGTGACCGAGATCTGTCATTGAAGAAGTAAAATATTTTTGTGTGAAGCACAAAAAATAAATCAAAAATACTATATTGAATTTGTGTGAATGAGGATGCACCTGACGTGCGTGCTGGCCTACTACCAGGCTACCAGCTTACCACTGTCACCTTGCCTTTAAGTTAACACGACGGTGGCGTGGCTTTCCTGTCGTCTGCTCCGCTCCAATCCACATTCAGAATTTCAGATTACTCTACTCCGACCCACGGGCACATTCGCACAGGCACAGGCACAGGCACAGGCTCACCTCGCGCGCGAGAGAGGAGGCGACGATGACGAAGCCACCGGCGGCCGAGCGGCCGCGGCTGACGCTGGAGGACTACGTCCTCTTCTTCACCACCCACAGCGGCAAAGGCCTCACCATCGACCTCCTCAACCAGGTCCGCAGTCCGCAGACCCCCTTTTCTCTCCCACTATGTACGTCTCTCTCCTAACTCCTGCTCACCTCGCAGATCCTCTTCATGCACGGCTTCAGCAAGTGCCAGTCCAACAAGGTACACGCTGCACCTGCTCCCCAAACCCCTCTCTTCTTGCCCCCAGGAAGATAACTAAAGATTCTGCCCCATGGTGGCATGGCAGTCGTTGATCGTCGACTCGCTCAACTCGCTCGACCTCTTGCGCCCGCGCCGCTCCACCGTCAGCACCAACGCCGGCGCCCTGCCCCCGCCGATCGCCGCGGCGGCCTTGCTCTCCACGGAGGACGTCAGGCGCGACGTCGAGGAACTCGGCTGGCGTGCGTGTCCGGTCGGCTCCGTTCTCTCCATCCGCGCCGGGGCATCGGCCTCCCCGGTGCCCCTCGCTGCCATCCCTCCCGCTGCGCTGATGCCGCCTCCTGCTGCCGTGGCGCCGGGCGTGGCGGCGAAGAGGAAGCGGGGCCCGACGGGGACGGGGAAGGCGGCGATCAAAAGGAGGGCGAGGCGCATGGCGGACCTCCTCAAGCTCCCGTCCGTCGAGGATATGTCCGCCGACTGGCAAGGGGAAGGCAGCGTCACCTCCGCTATGGTTTGATAATCTGTGATAGCTTCAGCCAAGAACTGGTACTGCAGTTGATCCTGGTTCATGCCTTCTAGTCCGAGAGTTCTTCTTGCTGTCAATCTTGGTGGTCCCTTCAGTTCAGCAAGAATTGTATAAGTCCTCTCAGTTTAGGTCCAAGTGTCATGACGAGTATTGATCGATCGATAATTGCACGTTGCACAGAATCGTCAGTGATAAATGCGAACGTGTGAACGCCCTGCTCGTCGTGCTCGATTTCCATTTCAGTTCATAGGCAGCTCGCAGTTCATGGTCACGTGTGTTCATCGCCTCCAACAAATTAAAGTATGGAAAGTAAGCAAGAGCCCGCCTTGTGTTCAATTATTTCTATTGTATATTACTGATGTATCATCGCCTCCTAAAGAAATAAATAAATATCATATTTTTTTATTTTTTGAAGAGATGAAAAATGCATGCTGACATTTAACTTGGTGAGAAAATTTATCCATAATAAGTTCCACTGATCTAGTACAAATTCGTTCCAAATCGCGAAACTTATTATGGAGTGGTTAATATTATTCCCTCCATTTCAAAATAAGGGACTCAACTTTGCTTAGATACGAAAAATGCGTCTAAATAAATTTGTGAGATAAAGCTGAGTAACTTTTTTTTTAGGACGGAGGTCGTATTATGCACTGATACAATATGCCACCATGATGTCTTCATTTCCAGTGTGCTCCCGTGTCAGTCGAATAGCACGCCATAGCATAAATCTACAAAAACCCTTTTTTATGTGGATAAAACTTAAATGGACAAGAGAAAGTCTAAAAAAATCATAGAAAATAGTGAAAATAAAAGAAAATCATCCACGTGTCAGTGCGAAAGTGTCCTGTGGGCGGGTAAAAGATAAACTTTCTCGGTTAAAGTATTCGAATCTCACTTTAAGACGGCCGTTGCTTTGTGCTCCCAAGATTGGAACTCGAGATTCTTACGGCATCTCCAATGCAGAGACCCAAACGGACAGTGTTTTTCATCCGTTTGGGTCGTGCGGCGGACACGCGGATATCGCGGACGCCCACACACGTCCTCCTCCATTTTTATTCCCCAACGCCACATACGACCCAAACCGAAGCCCTCTTTCGTTGAAGTGCTTGTGCTGTCGACGAGGACCTCCTCCTAGGCTGGGGCCGGGGCTGGCGGCGGCCGCGCAGCTGCGTGGCGGGCGAGGCCGGCGAGGCCGGCGACGGCGCAGCCGTGGCGAGCGAGCCCGACGCGAGCCCCTCGACAGCGCGGCGTGGCGCGGCTAGGCGACGGGCGCGGCCATGGCGCGGCTAGGCGAGGCCGGCGAGGGCGCAGCCGTGGCGGGCGAGCCCGGCGCGAGCCCCTCGATGACGCGGCGTGGCGCGGCTAGGCGACGACGCGGCCATGGCGCGGCCGTGGCGCGGCCAGGCGACGGCGCGGCCATGGCGCGGCTAGGCGAGGCCGGCGAGGGCAGGGTGTGCCCGGCGAGCCCCTCAACGGCGCGGCCATGGCGAGGCGCGCGAGCCCCGCGCGGCCGGAGAGGCGCGGCCGTAGCGAGGCGAGCCCCGCGCGGCCAGGACCTCCGCCATCCGCTCCCTCCCGCTGCCCCGTTCTCCGCAGGCGCGGCCCCGTTCCTCACCGCGGGCGCTGCCCCGTTCTCCGCGGGCGCGGCCCCGTTCCTCGCCGGCGACCTCCCCTGTCACGGCCGCTCCCACGGCAGCTGGGCGGCCTCCTCGGCGCGGCTTGGCCCTGCAGAGGCGGCCCGAGGTGCGGCGCGGCCTGGCCCTGCCGGCGCCCGCGGGGGCGTGAACGCTCGGCGTGCAGGAGCTCCGGCCCCGCCTGTGGCCGACGCGGCCAGCGGCGCCTCCGCCCGTGCCCGTGCAGCGGCGGCCCGAGGACCGGTGCGGCCTGCCCCTGCAGCGGACGGAGCTTCTTCGCGCCATCAGCGAGGCCTGCATCGCCGGCCATGCCCAGCACCACCGCCAGGCTCAGTGTGCTCCGTTTCGGCCGCGGCGACCTCCGACATGGACGAAAAAAAGGGGTCGTTTTTAGCGGGGAGCCTCCACGCAAGCTCGACGGCGGCGGTTGGCCGGCGAGCCCTATTCCGGTGGGGAGCGAAGCCAACATCTATGGCAGAAAAAGAAAGAGAAAGACAGATGAGAGAGAAGGCTGTGGGAGTCTGGGTGGATTAACTAGTGTGGCTGCCATGTGGGGTATGGGAGGACACGCGCGGATGACCAGAGACGACCGCACGCGTCCGGCTCGCCCCAAATTGCTCCCAAATTTGGGCCGGTTTTGGGTCGTGCCGGACACCACAGCAGTCCGTTTTTAATATGGGTCCGCCCGTTGGGAGCAGGTTTTACCCAAACAGACATATCTGACGTCCGTTTTTGGATTTAGGTGCCCCCGTTGAAGATATCCTTAGCCCCTATAATTAATTTCCTAGGCGTGTTCGCCACCACCATAGCTCAACACTATCTTCTGTGTGCATTTACGTTTGGGACACACACACACCGCACATATGAACAATATATGGCGGATGTAGATATGCATGCATTATGGGTTGCATGGGCATCACCATTTGGTGGATCACAAGGAACCATCGATATATTGTGGTTTCTGTTCTACTTTCAATATTTCATACCCCTTGAGATGTCTTACTTGAGAACTACATGTAGTTCTACATTTAATTTTAACTCAAACTTCTCTAAGAAAAAGATACAAAATTAGTACTCGTGCAAGACATTTGGTTAAACCTAATAAATTTAACTTAAGAAAGACTAGAAGTTTAACTAATTTGGAGGTAGTATCAATTGTCATAATAATTAGTAAAAAACCCAGGCGTAGATGAAGAAAAGGGTACTATTCCAAAGTACTAACTGTTTCCTTCTTGACGTATTATTTCATTTGCACGCCTTTACTGTTTCCCTCTATGAATTGATCATGCCAAGATATCTGGATTTTGTTCATTCGTTACATACTGGCAAAGGAAAATATCTGGCATGTGGATTTGTTCTCTTTTCATGAAGGTAAGTTTTGTAAACAATACCACAAACTCATCAACTTACAAGTACCATGAAGTATATATACCACTCTGGAAGAGGTAAAGAAGAACTTAACATAAGCGAGCAAAGCATTTTACCAAGTATTATGAAATCCACATCTCTTCATGTAATGTCAGAAAATCAAAATGGATATTCTTCTTGGCCAGTGAATAAAAAGGTATAATAGTCGATTCTTGTAGTGATAAGTATAGAGGATTTTTTTATCGATTACCCTGTACTAATTAAATGATCGTGAGAATATACATTGAGTATGGAATACAAATCATGCAAATATTTGCATCGAATATTCCATAACATGAGCAAATTGTCGTTTTTCAATAAGAAGATATCTTTTTTTTTTGTTGAGAAACACAGTACAAACGTAGACGCCCACATACACGCGCATACACTCACCCCTATGAACGCACACACGCACACCCTACCCCTATGAGCACCTTCGAAAGACTGAGCTGGCGGATTGGATCTTGAAATTGACGAAGTCACCACAAGCGCCTCGCTGTCGACGGGAACGTCGCCTCCCACTGAATGAATATTCCGCCTTTATGAGACACACAGATGTCAAACCTGGGGTTTGAACTCTGGTGGGCTGGGGGTACAACCACCCTCCTAACCACCCAACCTCAGGTTGGTTCTCAATAAGAAGATATCTGCTTTAATAAGCAGCCAATTATTCAGGTTGGGAATTTGTATTTTCGCTATCATGGGCAGTTTCTTTTTGGGTTGTGGCAAAATAGTACTGCCTTTGACAAATGATGCACAACTTTCAGCACAAGACATGGGTAACATTTCTTCATAAGTGGTCACAGTTCTAAAAGTTGTCACATACTAATATTCAGCTAACAATTAAGCTTAGTGTATGTCATGGATGACTGAACGCTCAAACCAATGATACCCAATTTCTCCAATTATATAGTTTATCAAATTCCAATTTTCTTAATGTACATGTACTCATATTTTTTCATGTATGAAGAAAAACGAGCACTGCTTTTTTTTTCTAGCATTGTGGCGAAAGTGTCTCTCCTCTGTTGTAGGTAAAGTTAGTGCTTACCTTCTTGGAACTCATCTAGTTTGTAGTGTAGCAGCACAACATAAACAACAGGTCTATCTATCACACGGAATTAAATTACCAATATAACTGTGCATCATCGTCTCAAAAACAAAAGTAGATATCGTCAGCATTCATCATTGTTTTCTGGAGAGATGAAAAGTTCTTGCCAACTTTTTACTTGGTGGTAAAATCTAGTTAATAGTTTCTAGTTTAGCACCACGATGTAAACAACGGGTTTATCTATTAGACGAAGTGAAACCCAATATCACCTTACATCATCATCACGAGAACAAAAGTGGGTATCGCCAGCGTTCATCATTGTTTTGTGGAGAGATGCATGAAAAATGCTTGCCAAGTTTTAACTTGGTGATAAAATCTAGTTAGTACTACTACTGGTACTACTATGTAGTAATACCACTCGCATGGCGCACAAATGTACAAAACCCGCTGTTTGTGTGAAGAAAACTAAAATGGAAAGAGAAAAGCCAAGAAAAGATGATAAAATCATAGCTCAACACATTATTATTAGAAGTCGAGAATATTAGCAATGTAATAAATATCCTGGACGTGGGTGGCCACCATAGCTACTGGACGCATACATAGCTAAATATGAACCCAATAGAAAGATGAGAAAATCATAGCTCAACGTACGCATTAGAACCGGAGATTCTTAGCACTATAATTAATTTCCTAGACGTGATTGCAATCTATAGGGCACACACACGCAGCACAGATATGCAAAAGATGAAGGCTAAGAGGAAAGCGTTGGCGAAGATGACGTCGAAGCTGTACTCCACTTTGCAAAACTTGCCGGTGAAGCAGGATCTGGCGATGGCTAAGAGGTGGGCGAGCGTGACCAGCCCGAGCAGGTTGGCGAAGCCGGCGAGGTACCCCTTGATCGTGGACGGCGGCGTGACGATGAGCGCCGCGCCGGCCTGGCCCACCTGCGCTATGACGCAGCCCATGAGCAGTGTCAGGGCCGGTACCTGCACATACGCGATAATAACCATTTGTCAGTCGGTAACTCGGTATTGATGCCAGGAAGAAGGAGGAGGACTGGAGGAGGAAGAAGGAGGAGGAGGAGGAGGAGGAGGAGGAGGAAGAAGAAAGAAAAAGGAGGCGGTGCCGAGAAGGTAGAGTTGTTACATACTACATAGGCTAACTCGGCGGGACTGAACATCGACGCGAGGAGGGCGAAGGCAGAAGCCATCACGGCGATGCAGAGCAGCACCGGAGTGAGACCGCCCCAGGACAGCACGCGCCGCCACTTGTACCCTGGCGGACGTTCGGCAGCGTTGACGGCGGCGGCGGCGCCACCAGCGGCTGCCGGAGCTGGAGGAGCGACGACATCAGCAGGAGGAGGAGGATGCATTCTGGTTCCTCTTGCTGCCCTTTCTTCGCTCTTGGTTGATTGATTTGCGTTTCTTTCCTCCGTGTGTATACTGGGTTGTGCGTCGCGCAATGATCCCTAGCCCTGATATAAATAGCTCCTCCAGTGAGCACAAAAGGCTCTCTACGAGTGGCCGTGTGTGGACAGCCCATGAGCGGTGTGTTAGAGCCACAGCACACGCTGTTGTGGTGGGTGGAGTAAAGCTAGTGAACACGGAGGCCAGCCATGGTTTTCCCTTGTATGCTTCTACGCCCCTTGCCCTTCTTGGTCTTACACAAATATGGAAGCGACTCTCACAGCTAGCCTTGAAACCGAGCAGTGAAAGGTGCATGCTGGAAGCGCCATGTGACGCCGGCCGGCCGGTCGCCGGTGCTAAGCTACCGTTGGTCCATTTCCCTCGAGAGGGAATACACAGCTAGCTGCCCGGTACTACTCTCTATTCTAGGTCCAGTCTTGTGGCTGCAGTGCGGTACAACGTGGTGTGATCTTGCTACTACTGGCTAGCTTCCGAGGCTTTACCTTCCGCGCTTTTGTTTTCCATTTCTGTTCGGAGGCAGCTGGTAGTCGACTCGTCATTATTGTGCATCATTGTTTTCTGGGAAATAATGCCAACTTGTGTAACTTGTTTGTAAATTCCAGTTAAGGCTTAATATATACACTATGCATATCATATGCCACGATGAGCTCATGAAGCCTTCGCGTCCACCACGTTCATGCACTACCTTTTTAGGGTTATGCCGCCCTCTGCTCTATTTTATAGTCACCGCAGTGAATCCAGTCATTCTAGATTGTTGTGTGTTGTTTGTTGCCTACATTCTGCGACCACCTTTGTTGAAGTTGTCAAATTAAGCATCACATCTCGCCATACACCGCTTCAGGGTGCAGACCTTGTTACGATTGAGCCGAGGCTTCTCCGCCGTGTAGGAGGACAGTCCCGTTGGCGATATTCATATCGAACAAACATGTGTATGAGAAGAACCTGATCGATACGAAGTACATAGCTCTCGGATTGCTTTCGAGCGAACCGAGAATTTCAATCAATCTTACTTTCAGGGTGCGGATCATGAGAACTATTTTTGTTAGGATGGTTATTGAGCCTTCTAGAAAAGCAGCTTTCACACAACAGATGAAAACAGCTTTACGAATTAATTTGGATTTTTAGTCTTCCAAACAAATACCTAAAAGGAATAAAAAGGAAAACAGGTATTCCGCCATCCGAAGTTAAATCACAAAATAAGTGTGGGATTTGATGGAAAACCCCAATAACAACGAAAAATATTGAAGAAAACATTATAACAAGCTTTAAAGGCATATATATATGTTTATGACGTACGTACCAGGTGGCACCAATACGACAATGGCGGAAATGAGAAGGGGAAGTGAATAAGCATGGGAGCAAGGATATCAAAATGTAGGATCCTATGGAATGGGACCAAGGGAGTGTTTCCACCAATTAGACGAGGCTGGGTGTTATCTCCACCTCCACTACACCAGCCGAAGCCCAACAAGAGAAGGCCCATCTGGACCAGGCGTATCCAGACAGGCGAGCAAGACGGCCCAACCCGAGATACCGGAACGGGAACTATATATAGCGATGGAAGCTTCTGTAATAGATGGCAATTAGGATACGGCAGAGGCCGTGGCTTGTAATCGATACCTCCAGTTACTCCAACTGAATTCCTCCTTCGCCATCGAGCGAAGAGAACCTATGAACCAATTCAAATCGAATCCTAGCAAGTGCTGACAAATCTGGTATCAGAGCCCTAGATCCAGGCCCTGGAGATCCAAAATCCCCACCACACTCGCCTACAGGCGGCTCAAGAGCGGCGCCACCGCGAGGCCATGGAGAATCTCTCGGAGGAGGGGAAGGCGATCTATGATGCGCTACGGAAGGAGGCGGCGGGATCCGCTACGGAACTCGAGGCCCGCCTCGTCGCCACCATCGAGTCCGCCATCCAGAGCTCGGTCACCGCCGCGATCAAGGACATGCGGATGTATACAGATGGGGCCGAGCAGGAGATTCGTCAGGAGCTCGCCGATCTGAGGAACAACATGGATTCGGCAAACGTCTCCACCGACGCGCCTCCGCCTCAACGGACGCCGCGTGCTGCCGAATCCGGCCCAGGAGGGCTCCGCTCAGCTACATCTACACGGGGGATGGAACGACCAGCCGTGGCGCTGTATGTTCCTCCTCCGGCAAGAGGTAACCGAGAAAGCTCCGCAAACCCTGCCGTGAACCTGTTCAATAGGAACCGCAGCTCTTCATCTCCTGGTAGCGGTAGACTTCCGTTCATGGATTTTCCTCGTTTCACGGGCGAGAATCCGAAGCTGTGGCAGTCGAGGTGTGAGGATTATTTTGTCATGTTCGACACGGATCCTGCTCTCTGGATTTATGTGGCTGCGATGCAGTTTGAGGGCGCTGCCGCACGTTGGTTGCAGGCAGTACAGTCGAAGATAGTCTCTGTCAGCTGGGAGGAGTTTTGTTCCATGGTGCTTCAGCATTTTGGGCGTAATCAGCACCAAACGTTGATTCGCCGCCTCTATCGTCTGTTTCAAACTGGAACAGTCGATGACTATATAGAGCAGTTTGCCGAGCTTGTAGATCAGTTATCTGCTTATGAAACAAGTCCAGATCCCTTACACTATACTACTCGTTTCCTAGATGGCTTAAAACCTTCCATTCGAGTTCTAGTTGCTATTCAGAGACCAAGCGATTTGGATACTGCGTATTTGCTTGCCTCCTTGCAGGAAGAGATTGGCGATGGAACGACTGTCTTGAACACGCCTCAACCTCTTCATCAGCCAAGACGTATACAACATCATCAGCAGCGTTTTCCAGCCCTGTTGCCGCCTCCTGCCGTTGTTGTTGATGCTCCTGAGTGCTCGCGCGCAGCCCAGAATGCAGTGGAAGATAAATTGGCAGCTCTCAAGTCTTATAGGCGTGCCAAGGGATTGTGTTTCACTTGTGGGGAGAAATGGGCTCGTGGTCACCAATGCAAGGCGTCAGTACAATTACATGTGGTACAAGAGATGCTTGAGTTCTTCTATGCAGAGAGTGCCCCAGCTTCTGATGATGAAGAAGACGATACAGGCAACCTGATGCTACTGCTGTCAGCTGATTCATCTCAAGCTGAGCCTGTCAATGCTATTCAGTTGCATTGCACAGTCCAAGGCAGTAATGTGGTATTCTTGATCGACTCTGGCAGCACACACTCGTTTCTGAATGAAGAACTGGCTCATAGCTTGCCCAGTTGTCAACCAACTCCTCGTGCTTGCTCAGTCAAGGTGGCTGGTGGTGGTATTCTTCGCAGTGCTGAGATTGTTCCTGATTGTCCTTGGACTCATAATGGCTTCCAGTTCCACTCTGCATTCAAGGTTCTTCCTCTCAAATGTTATGATGGAATTCTGGGTATGGATTGGCTCACAACCTTAGGCCCTATGCATGTGGATTGGCAAAGAAAATGGATGTCGTTTGACAGATCTGGTGAGCATGTGTTTTTGCAAGGAAAATTGCCGGACAAATTTTCTTGTCAATGGTATGCACTATTTCTGTTACAGCCTGAGATGCTTTCTGAGGTTCCTGCTGCTGTGCAAGAGTTGCTGAATAAATTCTCTGAGTTATTTGAAAATCCGACAGAGTTACCGCCTCGTCATGGGTCTGACCATCATATCCATTTGCTACCAGGGGCTACACCAGTTCACAGCAGACCGTATCGGCATTCTCCTGAGTTGAAAACTGAGATTGAGAAGCACATAGCTGAAATGCTGGAATCAGGTGTGATTCGTCCGAGTACTAGTGCTTTTGCCTCACCACTAATCATGGTCAAGAAGAAAGATTTGTCTTGGAGGCCGTGTGTGGACTACAGGCGTCTGAATGCGCTTACTGTCAAAACTCGTTACCCGCTGCCAGTAATAGATGAATTGTTGGATGAACTCCATGGAGCAAGCTGGTTTTCCAAATTGGATTTGAGGGCAGGTTATCATCAAATTCGTTTGGCACCCGGCGAGGAACACAAGACAGCTTTTCATACTCATCATGGTCACTTTGAGTTCTTAGTTATGGCATTTGGCTTGACTGGAGCACCGGCAACCTTTCAGAATGCCATGAACAAGACATTATCCCCAGTCCTCCGGAAGTCAGCTCTAGTGTTTTTTGATGATATTCTCGTCTATAGCTCGTCATATGAAGATCATTTGATTCACCTGGAGCAAGTGTTATCCTTACTGTCGGAACAGAAATGGCGTGTGAAAGCATCCAAGTGTGAGTTTGCTCAGAGGTCTATAAATTATCTGGGGCATGTTATCAGCAGTGCAGGAGTGTCCACTGATGATTCTAAAATTCGAGATGTCAAGGAGTGGCATGTTCCGACTGATCTGAAGCAATTGAGGGGTTTCCTGGGTTTATCTGGTTATTATCGCAAATTCGTCAGGAATTATGGCGCTCTCAGTCGACCCTTGTCAAATCTGCTTCGCAAGAATACTCCATTTGTATGGACTTGCGAGACACAAGCTTCCTTCCAAGCCTTGAAGGATGCTTTGGTGTCGGCGCCAGTGCTCGCTCTTCCTGATTTCTCCAAGGAATTCGTGGTCGAAACTGATGCTTCAGACAATGGAATTGGAGCTGTGCTTATGCAAGGTGACCATCCAATAGCCTTTGTCAGCAAACCTCTGGGGCCTCGCACCCGTGGCTTATCTACATATGAAAAAGAGTATCTCGCAATCCTTCTGGCTGTCGAGAAGTGGCGTTGTTACTTACAGCATGCAGAGTTCTTGATTCGCACAGACCACAGCAGTCTGGCTAGTATATCTGAGCAGCGTTTGCATACACCGTGGCAACAGAAAGTTTTCACTAAATTCTTGGGACTTCAATTCCGTATCACCTACAGGAAGGGTAGCGAGAACCGTGTGGCTGATGCTTTGTCTCGTCGTCCTCATGAAGACAGTAGTGTGCTTGCAATTTCTTCAAGTCAACCTGTATGGATGGAGGAACTCGAGTTAGCTTATCAGTCTGATCCTCGAGCAGTGGAGTTGCTTCGTAACCTGGCAATGTCTCCTTCGTCTGAACCAGGTTATACACTTCACAAAGGTGTCATTAGATACAAGGATCGTATCTGGCTACCAGCAGTTTCAGAGTTACAGGAGAAGATAGTCCTTGCGTTGCATGCAAGCCCAGCTGGTGGTCACTCTGGTATACCTGTTACCCTGCGCCGCGTCAAGCAGTTGTTCTTCTGGAAAGGAATGAAAGCATCTGTCAAGAAACTGGTGGTTGAATGTGTTATCTATCAAAAAGCCAAACCAGACAGAGCCAAGTATCCCTGTTTGCTTCAACCACTGCCAGTACCAGATGAAGCCTTTCAAATCATCAGCTTAGACTTCATTGAGGGTCTTCCTCGATCAGGCAGGTACAATTGCATCTTGGTAGTGGTCGACAAGTTCTCTCGTTATGCTCACTTCATTCCTTTGTCCCATCCATTCACGGCTTCGACAGTAGCGGCAGCATTCATGGACAATATCCACAAGTTGCATGGTATGCCAGAGTCCATTATATCTGACCGAGATCGTATTTTCACAAGTGCCTTTTGGAAGGAGTTATTCCGTCGTTCGGGCACATTCCTGAGGATGAGCTCGTCGTATCATCCACAAACTGACGGTCAGACAGAACGAGTCAACCAATGTTTGGAAGCGTACTTGAGGTGCTTCTGCCATGCTTGTCCTTCCAAATGGCTGCAGTGGTTGCCCCTCTCCGAGTATTGGTATAACACGAGTCTACATTCTGCTCTGGGGAAGTCTCCATTCGAAGTACTGTACAACAGGTCTCCTCGTCAATTGGGCTTGTCAGTGGATGATACATGCCCTATTCCAGACCTAGACGCTTGGTTGGCGAGCGTGATTTGATGACTCGTTTGCTTTGAAGCAGACATTTGGAGCGGGTCCGTCAAAGAATGAAACGTCAAGCGGACAAGAAGCGCGAGTGAACGCACATTTGAAGTTGGAGATATGGTTTTCCTGAAACTGCAGCCTTATATACAATCCTCCATTGCTCCTCGTGCTAACCACAAACTTCTGTTCAAATTCTATGGTCCTTATCAAGTGCTGTCTCGTGTGGGGGAGGTTGCTTATCAGCTGCAGCTTCCGGAGGGCAGCCGTATCCATCCAGTGGTCCATGTTTCGCAACTAAAAAAGGCGTTGGGTCAGAATTATCAGGTTCCTGCTACACTTCCTTCTCCTGATGATATCTTGCAGTTTCCTCTCCATGTGCTGCAGCGTCGTCTGCGTCCTCGAGGTGACCGTTCCATTGCTCAAGGGCTCATTCATTGGTCTTCACAACCGGAGTCAATGGCGACTTGGGAAGACCTGGAGGAGCTACAGCAGAGATTTCCTCATGCACCGGCTTGGGGTCAAGCCGGTAATCAAGGAAGGGGGAATGTTATCTCCACCTCCACTACACCAGCCGAAGCCCAACAAGAGAAGGCCCATCTGGACCAGGCGTATCCAGACAGGCGAGCAAGACGGCCCAACCCGAGATACCGGAACGGGAACTATATATAGCGATGGAAGCTTCTGTAATAGATGGCGATTAGGATACGGCAGAGGCCGTGGCTTGTAATCGATACCTCCAGTTACTCCAACTGAATTCCTCCTTCGCCATCGAGCGAAGAGAACCTATGAACCAATTCAAATCGAATCCTAGCAAGTGCTGACACTGGGTTCAAGATGGAATTTCAGCCATCATTTTCTTGTGTATATATAGTTCAAAGAAAGAAAATCTAAGCAATTCAAAAGGGGGGAAATTATATATCAAAGTGAAACAAAACCTAGGAAAAATCAGTAGTCGTGACAAATGGAAGGACAAGCAGTCAAAGTGCCATAAACAGTGGGGCGAAAAATCACACGCCATGTTCTCACACACGCCTGTTATTTCGAAGGTGGTTAAGATTGTTGTGCTCACCGAGTAAGGTGATGGTTAGCAACGTACTACACACGATTGCCAACCATGGCTTTCGGCAGCGAAGCTGTGGCAGCTAGCTAGAATCGGATGCAGCGAGTGCCTCGCCCTCGCTCGCCGTGGAATTAAGGCCCCGGGATGAGTCATCTGCTTGGTCCATTGTGTGACACGACACACACAGCTAGCTTGCCCTTCTTGGTCGAGCCTCCGACTGAAGTGATGGAGCGTACACACAGCTTTGTACCTGCCCACGCGCAATGCTGGTTGCACAAATATGCAAGTGATAATTTGTTTGCTACTCCTGGCTTTAGCTTTGGCTTTAGCAACCCGGTGCGTGGATGCCTGCTTGATCTGCATTTATGTTTGGGAGGCAGCTCCCA
>NC_061508.1:314550427-314689244 GCF_022539505.1 Lolium rigidum | reverse complement strand
TCAATCATATTTTGGGACAAGCATATTATACTAAGAATGACAGTTGTGCTCTCAAGAAAGTGCTCAAAGAAAGGATGGTGACACAACATGAAAGTAAAAGATTGGCCCTCCGCAGAGGGAAGCAGGGATTAACATGTGCTAGAGCTTTTCATTTTTAAAACAGGAGTAAAATTATTTTGAGAGGTGTTTGTTGTTGTCAACGAATGGTAATGGGTACACCAACTACCTCGCCAACCGGACTTTCAAGAGCGGCTCCCATGAAGGACGTTATTTCTACCAGCAAGGTAGATCATCCCTCTTCTCTTTTGTTTACACACGTATTTTAGTTTTTATTATGAGTGACACTCCCCCAACCTTTGCTTACACAAGCCATGGCTAACCGAATCCTCGGGTGCCTACCATCAATCTCATACCATGGAGGAGTGTCTATTTGCAAAATTAAGTTGCTTATCGACGAATCAGGGCAAAACATGTGAAGAGAATTATTAATGAAGTTATTAATTGGGGCTGGGCACCCCGTTGCCAGCTCTTATTATGAAGGTCTGTCAAAAGTAAATGACAAGGTTGAAAGATAAACACCACATACTTCCTCATGAGCTATAAAACATTAACACAAATTGAGAAGCATTTTGAAGGTTTAAAGGTAGCACATGAGAATTTACTTGGAATGGTCTGAAATGCCATGCATAGGTATTTATGGTGGACACTTTGGAACAACTTGGTTTTCAGGGGTTTGGAAGCACGAGCAGTGTTCCCGCTCAATACAAGTGAAGGCTAGCAATAGACTGGGGAGCGACAAATCAAGAGACAGTCACTGTCATAATCATGCTTGCGGCAAAATAAATTAACGGAGGCATAAAAGTGATACAAGAACTCTGAGGCAAAGTAAATCATCGAGGCTTAATTGACTTTTGTTCAGTCATATGCATGCGTGAGCATGTGCCAAGTCGATTCAAATGAATTATTCAGAGGAGGATACCACAATGTCATACCTATTTATGAATAAACCAATGCAAGCAAACATCCATGACATGCTACTCATATTAATAAATTGGAGCTAAACATGAGAGATCATGAACTACTAGACTTCCTTAAATGACATATACCTCACATGAACCAACTAAGCATGCTCATATGGATGAGTATATGTACAAAAATGAAAACAAATAGAGTTCATACCAGCCTCTCACCACAGTCGAATTGTCGTAGATCGTCATTATTGCCTTTCACTTGTGTAGCTTGGATAATATGAAATGAAAACCACGCTCCAGCCACCGAAGACCATTGAACTCATAATGAACTTTACAAAACAAAAGAAGAACAACAAATATTTTTGGTCTTTTCGAATTGGAAACAAGAACAAAAGGAAACAAGCAAACAAAGCAAAATCTTTTTAGATTTCTTATAGCAAACCAACGATAGCAAATAAAGCAAAATAAAAGCAAGAGACCAAAATAAGCAAATGGTGAAGAGAAACAACAGAAATATTTTTGGTCTTTTTGTGTTTTAGGAAAGAAACAAAGCAAAAACAAGAAAATGAAAACTAGAAAAGTCACATAAACACAAAGCAGCAGAAATTCGTCAAACTTAACAGTAGTACAGTAATCGATTTTTAAGAAATTCTTCCGCTGCCCAGCTCAAAAAGTGTTCAACTAATGAAAGTTAGATAACAACCTGGGGAACATGCACAAAAATTGTCTACGCAAAATAAAGTTCTGGCTCTTTTTGAGAATTTTTTTGATAACAGTCCAGAATCTGTTTTCAGGCAGTACTTCCCCAAATATCATCTCCCTCTTATTAGAAAACCACTTAAAGAAACTAAACAAGTATATACAAGTATCCAGCAATCATAATATGCAAAGAATGAGTGATGCCGGTATACCTCCCCCCAAGCTTAGGCTTTTGGCCTAAGTGGAGTTCAGTCCCATGGCGCCCATGAAGTAGCACCTCCGTAGTACGACGAAGATGGATCATATTCCGGGTATGTGCTGGAAGAAACACCCGGATACGTGACGGTGTAGTTGTAGGAGGGCTCGGCATCCTTGGAGTCATGCTGCTGGTGGAAGCCCTGTATCTTCAGTTGCTCATCCACCTCCTCCTTAGAGCGCGACCATGGTTTCCTGTCAATACTGAACAAATCTTGCTGCGGCAAAGGGATTTCCCTCTCATCCCCGTCGAGAAAACAACATTCTATAGACCATATTATCTAAACTAGAGTCAGTTGTAACAAATTGATGACTCTTCATAGCAGCAATATCAAGCCTTATAGGAGTTAATTTCACATCAGTAGGGTCAAGAGGAAGATCTAGATATGCTAAAATGCGCGATGCAATAATTCCTCCAAAAATAGGCCCCTTGTTAGACAAACGGCGAGCAACAAGAGCACCAAGATGATAAGGTGTATCTCCAGTGAGTGCAGCAATTAAGAAAGCAAGGTGATAGCTAGAAATATTGCTAGTATTCTCCCTACCAAGAATGCTAGTAGCAAGGTAATAAGCAGAATACTTAATGGCGGGGAGTTGGATGTTTCTTATCTTGCCACGCTGAATTGTGCGGCAATCATCATTGGTGATCTCTCGATAGAGCTCAAGCAAATCCCTGGGATTGTACTCGATCCTCTTCGCTGTACCTACAGGGGCAATATCCAATGCAATACAACAATCTTCCAACTTCATAGTAACAGGATTACCATAGATCTTGAATGCAACTGTCGGGTGATAGTGCTTGTTGTTGAACTTAAAGCTCTCAACAAAGATTTTAGTGAGCATGTGGTATTGCTCCCTCTCATCTTCCATATAGGCGGTTAAGCCCGCATTACCAACCAGGACCAAGAAATCATTCAGCAACCCTGCATTACTCAAAAAGTTAAAACATGGAAAAGATGAAGCGTTAGGGACTCCATTGTCCTCTTCGGCTTCGATGCTCGGCGCGATGACGCCTCATTATAGGATCGCCTGAATCGAGTGGCGGTCCTAGAGGGCCTTCCCGTGCTTGTCGTCTCTCTCTCAAACACTTCTCCAAAGTTATAATTATCCATCTTCTTTTTCTGAAATTTTTCAACAAACATTATAAAATTTGATTTGGTGACATATAATTGAGGGAAACTACCATAGGAACTTGCTAGAGTACTAATCATGCATCAAAACTAGTTTCTACAACTTAGAACAAGCATGCAAGCTCACTAAACATGTTACCTACAGCAGCAAAATATTCAAGATATACTCAATCAAACGAAATTCTACTTGGATAATCGGAGGAGTCACATACCGGAGAGAAAATGTGCCAAATTTCAGACAGAAATCTGGGCTGAGCAAAGAGATCGAGAAATCTTGAGCTCTTGAGCAGAAACACGAGTGAGAGAAAGCTGGTGCTGGTTTTTTCGGGAGAGAGAAGAGAGTGGGAGGAAGAGATGAAGTGGTGGGGCAAGGAGGGGCCCACACAACAGGGTGGCGCGCCCCCTTGCTGGCCGCGCCGGCCTGTGGGGTGCCACCCTGGGGTGCCCCACTGGTCATCCCCAGGTGCTCCCAGGTGCGTCTTCGAAAAATAAGACCAACGGTATAATTTTTGTGAATTTTTGAAAACTTTGAAAAATGCACATTTCTGGGTATTAAATTTATTATTACTGGGCAGAAAAAGATTTTGAAATCTCTAATTGACTAAAGAACTTTACAAAACAAAATTAAAGTGCTACAGCAAGTAGAACAAGTGGAGGAAGAAAGAAATGTTGTTTAGCTCCTCTATGCATATAAAAAGTATTTGTTAACAAGGTTGATCAAGTCTTGCTACCAAATAAATTTTACATAGCATAAGAAGAAATAAACCTGAAATCAATCATGTTACCTTGAATTGTATTGATATGGATCCAATCATAATATGTTGATATCCTTCTTTAGGCTCATACATAGGACAATCAATAGCTCCCACTTTAATAGTTCTCACATTAGAAATGGTATTAACTCCACATACTTTATCAATCCTCTTGGAAAAATAAACGGTATGCTCCTTGTCATCAACATTGAAAGTAACTTTTCCTTTATTGCAATCAATAACAGCCCCTGCGGTGTTAAGAAAAGGTCTCCCAAGAATAATAGACATATTATCATCTTCGAGCATTTCCAACACAACAAAATCAGTTAATATCAAGCGAGTTATTAGTAACTTGAACAGGAACATCCTCACATATACCAACAGGAATAGCAGTAGATTTATCAGCCATTTGCAAAGATATATCAGTAGGTATCAACTTATCTAAATAAAGTCTCTTGTAAAGAGAAAAAGGCATAGCACTAACACCGGCTGCCAAATCACATAGAGCAATTCTAACATAATTATTTTTAATAGAACAAGGAATAGTCGGTATACCTGGATCGCCCAACTTCTTTGGAACTTTGTGTAACATCCCAAAAATTTCAAAACAAAATAAATGAATTTCCCTAGTTCCAAGATTTGGAACCAACAAAAACTTTTATTAAATTAAGTGGTGGGATCACTCCTATATACCATTTCAACACTCAACAACACCAATTGGGTCAAGCCAAGTCAAATTAAAACTCAAATGCAACATATGCATAGAGACATATGTGACACATAGCCATAATACCCAATTATTGCCCTATGCCCTTAAACCTTGACCAAATGGTGTGCAACCATCTCTAAACCTAATATAACACTAAATTGACCCTAACCCATGCCCAGGTAAAGCAAGATGAACAATTTACAAGAATAATGAAATTTGACATATCACCTCTTATGTGTTATGGCCAATTTTGCAAATCTTTGAACCAGACCTTTTGGAATAGGTTCAATGGTTTGGAATTGTTTCTAAACTCATAAGAATCACATTAGAGTCAAGAAAAGTCAAATCAAATGGAGAGAAATCAAATAGTGAGAAAATTCCATTTTCACTCACATACACATAAGGCCAATTTTGCAAATCATCACCAAAGGCCACCATTGCTTGATCTATTGCTTGGAGAATACTTATATATGATAAACAAACACAAATGCATCAAAGAAACCAGAATCAAATCCAAGAAAAGCTCAAAACCAACATACATGTGATAATGGTCAAAATTGAGTTTTATAAAATGTTCCCCACTTTACCTCTCTGGTTTTGATTTTTTCTCAACCAACCTTGACCAACTCTTGCCATGTCATCCAAGCCCTTGTCAAGGTGAACAACTTTCATGTTGACCACACATGCTAACTTTGACCGGGTTGACCAGAATGAATTTGATAAGTGGGGACTTTGAAATAAAGAGAAGATAACCCCAAATTTGAATTCTCACATATCTTCACCAAAATGAACACCACCACCACCATTCTATCAAATTAAATATATAATTGAGCTCCACCAAAAAGAATTGCAAAATTCCACAAAAATCTTCATGCGGCCATTTCATCATACACCTTGCAGGCACAAATCTGGAAATGCAACACACTCTAATATCCTCTGGATTTTTGCCTAAACCCCTTTCTATCTTTGATCATTGTTGCTCCTGTACCTCCTCTGCATCAAGCCTTGCCGTTGGCACTGATTAAAGTGGAGCTATGATCATCCTTTCATCCATGCCATGTACCATGCCGGCCACCCTCACACACTTTCTCTCTGGCCCCTTTCTCACACATTCACTTTGTCCTGGAGATGCTACTACACTAGATGATCATGACCATGCACGATTGGAGCAAAGAGACGCACGCTAGTGGCCAGAACACGCGCGCCTAGTACCATGCCGCGGCTTGCCAGTGCACGCGGTGAGCGCGCCCAGACAACGCCCTGGACGCGCCAGTACGCCCCTCGCCTGGACGCTCTCGTCCTCCTCTCCCTCTCCCACTTGGCACGCATGATCACCACGCCTACGGCTACACGCTAGACAACCTCGCTAGCTCGCGGAAGCCTTGTCGCCGTCGCCATGATCGACGCTCTGCCGCCAAGTACCGTCCTCATCGCAGAAGCAATCCGAGCGATCCCATCGTCCCCTGGACGCGCCAGCTACACCCAGAGCACCGCCTAGCCGTCGCCTACACGACGCGCACCTCGCCTTGCCCTTTCGCAGCCCGTAGCGCCATTGTCGTCGTTGACCCCTTCGCCGCATCCACGGCCCCCTCACCATCCTATAAATAGAGGAGATCCGAGCCACAATTCTTCACACCATCTGCTCCCCTCTCATCCCTGCCTCTTCTCCACCCATCAATTCGACACCACCTCGCCGGAGCAGCTCCAATCGCAAGATCATCTCCGCCGGAGCCCGCAGACCATCACCATCAACTGGAGCGTCGCCAAGCTCCTCCACTGTACCAGGAGCTTCTACACCCTCGCCAACGTCGCCTCTTACCTCTCCCTCGATCGCCGGCGGCCTGGAACGCTCTCCGACCCCCTACCTCCGCTGCCAGTACGCCCTCCTCTCGCCGGAGAAGAAGACCTTCCTCAGCCGTGCGATCGTCCTCTGATCTGACGGTCGACGTTGCGTACCGTTTCAGTAAGAAAATAACTCACTGACGCGTGGGACCCCATGTCAGTAGGCTCGAATCGTTACTGGGCTGCTTCTCTGTTTAAACCCTATTCGGCCCACTAGTTTCCCGCGCGGCCCAACAATTTAAACTTTGTATTATTTTGTTTCAGCAAATTTCAATACTGGTCTGTGCTATAAATTGAATAGTTTTAAATCTATAAATCCAAATCTTGTGATTCAAATTTTTCCAGAAAGCATATGAAATTATCTATATTTTGCCACTGGTCTCAACCTCATATCTTGTGTAGATTTTGAATAGAAAAGATAACAAAACAGAGACTTTTCAGTATTCAAATAAATCTTAAAAATCAACCAATTTGAATTTTGAAGTGAATCCAATTGCAATAACTCACATTTAACAAACTCTAATTTACTATGTAAAAATATGATATGAGTTCGGTACATGATCATGGGCTAGAAGCAAAATATTGGCTATGTAGTCAATACTAGTCCATTTAAACTATTTCAAATTTTAGGAATTTAAATCTATGAGGTGTAGCACCTCATTTAAATCATTTTCTCAAGTATTATGAAGTAATGTGATGACCTCCACTGCATAGGCTCATACTTGCTCACTTGTAGAATTTAAATCAATATAGTTTCTAAATTGCAATGGTTATTTAAATCACATGAGATGATGAATCTCATTTAAATCATTTTTCTCAAATGATAAGGGTGAAGTGTTGACCTTGGTCAACATGGGATCATCCCTGGTTATTTGAGAAGATTAAATCTTAAGAAGAATTCAATGAGAGGAAATTATTTCTCCCAAACCAAAGAGAAACCCTAATTCCAATTTTCAATGAGAGGAAATTATTTTCCTAATGTTAAATAAGGAACCCCTAGAATAATTTTTGGATAAATGTTAAGTAGTGATGCTAGATCAATTGTGTGAGCCATTAAGGCCAATTAAGAATACTTAAGTGTTGTTTGGTGATTGTATCCTCGTATTCGTTTATAGACGCTAGTACCGGAGACTATCAAGAGGAAGAGGTCTTCCACCAAGAGGAAGAGTCAGAAAACTTTGATCACCTCACCAATCAAGGCAAGCTATTACCAATGCAATCTAGACTAATGCAAACTATTTTGGTTGCAAGTTTATATTCTTCCAAAGTGCAAAGCTCTACAAGAGCAAGGCACCATTACATTTTACTTTATGAACCTATCCCAAGTTTTTACTTTACAAGCTTTACTTGATTTTATTTATCAAAGTTACTTTTTGATTTATGATTCACTTGGTTTAGTTATGGAGTAGTACAAAAGCATCACACTTAGCCTAGAAGCAAGGCAAACTACTTAGCACCCCTCATAACTAGTTGCTAGTGCTCAATATTAAAAAGTGACTATTCTAGTTGGGAACTTGTGAATTGAAATGGCTTTGAAAACCTTGGAATGATGAGTCATTCTATTGAAAGATTTTGAAGGTGAATATGACTGGTGAATGACTTGGTGAATTTTTATCAAAACTGATGGTTGGGTTCGGATGCGATACCATTCCAATTTTACAAGTACCCCCACAATACCTGAATCTGGGTAAGGCTTAGTTGGAAACTTATGTATTTTAGTATGAGTTCCCTCTGAACAAGCGTCATAGGGGTTATTCTGAGGCTGCCTCCGTTACTGGTGAAGTGATGTGAACTGACGTGAAATAAGGTGAATGTCCGGCCCAAGCCCTGTGCAGTTCCCAGGCTGATGGTGTGTCTTCACTGGGAGGCCAAGCTCATGGGGAGAGGTGCCTATACTAGAATATGTAAATGAAAGGTTAGAATTGGTAGTTCGCGTACTGCGTACGATAAATCAGGGCCAGTTACCCCTGATGAACTATTGCAATTGTTGTGGCACAAGTGTACAACCTCTGCAGAGTTAAACCTATTCGAATAGCCGCGTCCGCGGTCATGGATAGTTGGAAAGGCCATACTGTTCCATCATCAGAATTTTTCTAAAAATATGAATGGTGACTTGTGACTTGAACTTGAAAGGTGACTTTGAATCTGAATCACAACTGAGTTGTGGGAATGACACTAATGTTCCCACTTGAGTTAGTTAATTGAAGAGGCTTGGATTATTAAAGTGCTTATGAAATAAAACTGGCTTTATGCAAATAAAACTAGAGCTTAGAACCCCCTTACTATAGTTGGTAGTGTTTACCTTAGTATTAGTTTGCGAGTACTTTAAAGTACTCATGGTCGTGTCCCCGGCTATTCAAATGGCAGACTATGAAGACGAGTACCAGAACCCGGAAGAAGGACAGCAGGACGTCTACGACAACTAGGATCACTCCTGACGTCAACAGTTGCCTGTGGAATAGATGGACTACTACTACGCTACTTTCGCTTCCGTTATGTGTTATGTAATGGATCAATAGAACTTCTATATTTGTAATAAGACTGGATCATGTGATCCTTTATTTGTAAGACGATTATGTGTTGTAATGAATGATGTGTTGTGATATCAATCTATTATGTCTCGCAAAAACAATATTCCTGGGATTGCGAGGAATGGCATAATAGGCATCTGGACTTAAAAATCCGGGTGTTGACAAGTTGGTATCAGAGCCATTGTTGACCTTAGGAGACCCTAGTTAGAATGGACGTCTGAAAAATTTAGTTTCAAAACAAATGAAGTGACTATTTAAGAAAACTTATTCCCCCCTTATCCTGGAGATCTTCTTCAAAATAAGAAAGTTATGCTCTATTCTTCTTATACTACTACATAAAATTTTGACACACTACTTCTCTAACTTACTCATCATAATTCTTCACAGATGGATTACACCTGCAAGTCTTATCAGCTTGGCCACGGAGGAAACCTCATGTTCGAGAAGGATTTGAAACAACTGGTTGAGTATTTAGGACGCCCGTATCCCGAGTTCTTCGGAATATCCCTCAACAATCCATCGGGAGGACAACCTCGGTGGGAAGTCACTACAGATCTGAGAGGAAAGCTTGGAGCCCCAATATGGGAAACCATCTGGTTTTCTGTAACGGGAAGCACTTGGAAGGAAGGACTAGTCAGAGAGATGCAAGAAGCAATTGCCCGTCTGTGCGGACAGAATATCAACAAGCTCCAGAATACCCGCTTCATTTACTACCCAGGACATGACACCATGGGAAGACCAATAATCATGCCCCCGCACCCGGAGATGAACCACTATGTTGCCTACCTCGACTACATGTTGTACAAGACCCGCAAGGAGTTGGACAACGCCCTCGCCTTTCGCCAAGCACATTACCCGTGAAGATGAAGAATCCCCCCCTGAAGAGTAGTATCTTATAAAGCACTTTCGTATGTGTGAGTTGTATCAGGATCCCCTTGTATCGTAGAGCGATGAATGGTTCTTCAAACCAACGGTGTTAGATTTGTAATATATGATGCTTGGTATGAATGAAAAAGTGTTGTTGGTTTTTACCCCCGCAACACTACTCAAATTTTCATGTTATGAACTTTTTAAACTTTAACAAAACAAACCATAGAAATTTCCCTCTTATCTTATCATCTACCTCAATGTTCAGATGGCCCCACCAACCCGCAACACCACCCAGGAGGCCATGATGCAACTGCTGCAGACGATGATGGTAGACCGAGAAGCCGAAAGAGCTGAACGCCAAGCAAACATTGCTGCACTGCAACAGATAGCTCAGAACAATCAAGGCCACGGAAACCACGATCACCCTGGATCGAAGCTGAAGAACTTTCAGCACACCAACCCTCCTATTTTCAACAAGACTGAAGAGCCCCTTGATGCTGATGACTGGCTCCAGACCATGGAGAACAACCTCGAAGTTGCGGGAGTTGAAGCCACAGAAAAAGTACTGTTTGCCACCCACTACCTATCAGGACCTGCCAGAGCCTGGTGGACAAGTGCCCGTGCAATGAATGCGGGACAGATGATGACCTGGGAAGACTTCAAGCTGAAGTTCAGCAAATACCATGTGCCCCAAGGACTGATCAAGAAAATGAGAGACGAGTTCCGTGAGCTCAAACAAGGAAGGATGTCCGTGGTGGAATACCGCGATAGGTTTCTCACTCTGTCAAGGTACACCCCGGATGAGACCGACACAAACGACAAAAGGAAGGAAAGATTTCTGAACGGACTGCACGACGAGATGCAAACTGTGTTGGTGAACATTCCGTTCGCTGACTTAGAAGCCCTAGTGGACTCAGCCATATAGATGGAAGGAAAGCTGCATCAGGCCAATGAGAACCGCAAGCGCAGAATGATGAACCAGAATGGACCACACCATACCCAGAAGTACCGCAACAACTCCTCTGGAGGATTCACCCCAATATACAACAAGCCCCCTGCTCAGAATTTTCGCCCCAACTACACCAACAACAATGGAGGACCCCCGAAGCCCGGAGGCAACAACAACAACAACCACCACAACAACAACCACCCCAACATCAACAACAACAATGGAAACAACAACAACACCAATACTGCTCCAAGGACTGGAAGCAATGCCACCCCCATCATCCCCAAAGACAAGGCAACAATCAACTGTTATGAATGTGGAGTTGTGGGTCACTACTCCAACGAGTGCCCCAAGAAGCTTGCCAAGATTGCCGCCAATACTGCTGCACCTGCTCAGCAATAGCGCCGCTTTGCAGGAAGAAGGAACCAGAACAACAACAACGGCCGCCTCTACCACATGACTGCCACTAAAGCTCAGGAAGCACCCCAGACCATGCCAAGTATGTCTTCCTGTTAATCAAAATGCTCAATCTCTCTTAGGAACCTAACTTTTCTTAAAATCTCGGGACGAGATTTGTTTAAGGGGGAAGGGTTTGTAACATCCCAAAAATTTCAAAACAAAATAAATGAATTTCCCTAGTTCCAAATTTTGGAACCAACAAAAACTTTTATTAAATTAAGTGTGATACATAGTGATCTTGCTTAATTCTTGTGCTATTGCCATGATTGCTTGTTAAAGTAGTTTGAAATAATCTCAAACCCTAAACCTCACCCCTCTTTCCACCATCCTAGTTAAAATAAAATAAAAGGAAATTAAATAAGAAAAAGGCATAAGTGCCTATGGCTATTTTTATAAATCTTTACCCTAGACCTTTCTACTTTGCTTAGAGGTTTGGAAAACCTTCATACACCTTACCTAGTACTTATCAAACCCAATCCAAGTTGATCCCAAAGAAAATAAAAAGAAACTAAAAATGCCATAGAGGCATATGAGAGTAAAATAACAAATATGTGAATTTGGGAATCTTGACCCTAAGACTTGTTGTGAATGGTGGGATCACTCCTATATACCATTTCAACACTCAACAACACCAATTGGGTCAAGCCAAGTCAAATTAAAACTCAAATGCAACATATGCATAGAGGCATATGTGACACATAGCCATAATACCCAATTATTTCCCTATGCCCTTAAACCTTGACCAAATGGTGTGCAACCATCTCTAAACCTAATATAACACTAAATTGGCCCTAACCCATGCCCAAGTAAAGCAAGATGAACAATTTACAAGAATAATGAAATTTGACATATCACCTCTTATGTGTTATGGCCAATTTTGCAAATCTTTGAACTAGACCTTTTGGAATAGGTTCAATGGTTTGGAATTGTTTCTAAACTCATAAGAATCACATTAGAGTCAAGAAAAGTCAAATCAAATGGAGAGAAATCAAATAGTGAGAAAATTCCATTTTCACTCACATACACATAAGGCCAATTTTGCAAATCATCACCAAAGGCCACCATTGCTTGATCTATTGCTTTGAGAATACTTATATATGATAAACAAACACAAATGCATTAAAGAAACCAGAATCAAATCCAAGAAAATCTCAAAACCAACATACATGTGATAATGGTCAAAATTGAGTTTTATAAAATGTTCCCCACTTTACCTCTCTGTTTTGACTTTTTCTCAACCAACCTTGACCAACTCTTGCCATGTCATCCAAGATCTTGTCAAGGTGAACAACTTTCATGTTGACCACACATGCTAACTTTGACCGGGTTGACCAGAATGAATTTGACAAGTGGGGACTTTGAAATAAAGAGAAGATAACCCCAAATTTGAATTCTCACAAATCTTCACCAAAATGAACACCACCACCACCATTCTATCATATTAAATATATAATTGAGCTCCACCAAAACGAATTGCAAAATTCCACAAAAATATTCATGCGGCCATTTCATCATACACCTTGCAGGCACAAATCTGAAAATGCAACACACTCTAATATCCTCTGGATTTTTGCCTAAACCCCTTTCTATCTTTGATCATTGTTGCTCCTGTACCTCCTCTGCATCAAGCCTTGCCGTTGGCACTGATTAAAGTGGAGCTATGATCATCCTTTCATCCATGCCCTGTACCATGCCGGCCACCCTCACACACTTTCTCTCTGGCCCCTTTCTCACACATTCACTTTGTCCTGGAGATGCTACTACACTAGCTGATCATGACCATGCACGATTGGAGCAAAGAGACGCACGCTAGTGGCCAGAACACGCGCGCCCAGTACCATGCGCGGCTTGCCAGTGCACGCGGTGAGCGCGCCCAGACAACGCCCTAGACGCGCCAGTACGCCCCTCGCCTGGACGCTCTCGTCCTCCTCTCCCTCTCCCACTTGGCACGCATGATCACCACGCCTACGGCTACACGCTAGACAACCTCGCTAGCTCGCGGAAGCCTTGTCGCCGTCGCCATGATCGACGCTCTGCCGCAAAGTACCGTCCTCGTCGCAGAAGCAATCCGAGCGATCCCATCGTCCCCTGGACGCACCAGCTACACCCAGAGCACCGCCTAGCCGTCGCCTACACGATGCGCACCTCGCCTTGCCCTTTTGCAGCCCGTAGCGCCATTGTCGTCGTCGACCCCTTCGCCGCATCCACGGCCCCCTCACCATCCTATAAATAGAGGAGATCCGAGCCACAATTGTTCACACCATCTGCTCGCCTCTCATCCCTGCCTCTTCTCCACCCATCAATTCGACACCACCTCGCCGGAGCAGCTCCAATCGCAAGATCATCTCCGCCGGAGCCCACAGACCATCGCCATCAACTGGAGCGTCGCCAAGCTCCTCCACTGTACCAGGAGCTTCTACACCCTCGCCAACGTCGCCTCGTACCTCTCCCTCGATCGCCGGCGGCCTGGAACGCTCTCCGACCCCTACCTCCGCCGCCAGTACGCCCTCCTCTCACCGGTGAAGAAGACCTTCCTCAGCCGTGCGATCGTCCTCTGATCTGACGGTCGACGTTGCGTACCGTTTCAGTAAGAAAATAACTCACTAACGCGTGGGACCCCATGTCAGTAGGCTCGAATCGTTACTGGGCTGCTTCTCTGTTTAAACCCTATTCGGCCCACTAGTTTCCCGCGCGGCCCAACAATTTAAACTTTGTATTATTTTGGTTCAGCAAACTTCAATACTGGTCTGTGCTATAAATTGAATAGTTTTAAATCTATAAATCCAAATCTTGTGATTCAAATTTGTTCCAGTAATCTATGAAATTATCTACATTTTGCCACTGGTCTCAACCTCATATCTTGTGTAGATTTTGAATAGCAAAAATAACAATACAGAGACTTTTCAGTATTCAAATAAATCTTAAAAATCAACCAATTTGAATTTTGAAGTGAATCTAATTGCAATAATTCACATTTAACAAACTCTAATTTACTATGTAAAAATATGATATGAGTTCGGTACATGATCATGGGCTAGAAGCAAAATATTGGCTATGTAGTCAATACTAGTCCATTTAAACTATTTCAAATTTTAGGAATTTAAATCTATGAGGTGTAGCACCTCATTTAAATCATTTTCTCAAGTATTATGAAGTAATGTGATGACCTCCACTGCATAGGCTCATACTTGCTCACTTGTAGAATTTAAATCAATATAGTTTCTAAATTGCAATGGTTATTTAAATCACATGAGATGATGAATCTCATTTAAATCATTTTTCTCAAATGATAAGGGTGAAGTGTTGACCTTGGTCAGCATGGGATCATCCCTGGTTATTTGAGAAGATTAAATCTTAAGAAGAATTCAATGAGAGGAAATTATTTCTCCCAAACCAAAGAGAAACCCTAATTCCAATTTTCAATGAGAGGAAATTATTTTCCTAATGTTAAATAAGGAAACCCTAGAATAATTTTTGGATAAATGTTAAGTAGTGATGCTAGATCAATTGTGTGAGCCATTAAGGCCAATTAAGAATACTTAAGTGTTGTTTGGTGATTGTATCCTCGTATTCGTTTATAGACGCTAGTACCGGAGACTATCAAGAGGAAGAGGTCTTCTACCAAGAGGAAGAGCCAGAAAACTTTGATCACCTCACCAATAAAGGCAAGCTATTACCAATGCAAGCTAGACTAATGCAAACTATTTTGGTTGCAATTTTATATTCTTGCAAAGTGCAAAGCTCTACAAGAGCAAGGCACCATTACATTTTACTTTATGAACCTATCCCAAGTTTTTACTTTACAAGCTTTACTTGATGTTATTTATCAAAGTTACTTTTTGATTTATTATTCACTTGGTATAGTTATGGAGTAGTACAAAATCATCACACTTAGCCTAGAAGCAAGGCAAACTACTTAGCACCCCTCATAACTAGTTGCTAGTGCTCAATATTAAAAAGTGACTATTCTAGTTGGGAACTTGTGAATTGAAATGACTTTGAAAACCTTGGAATGATGAGTCATTCTATTGAAAGATTTTGAAGGTGAATATGACTAGTGAATGACTTGGTGAATTTTTATCAAAACTGATGGTTGGGTTCAGATGCGATACCATTCCAATTTTACAAGTACCCCCACAATACCTGAATCTGGGTAAGGCTTAGCTGGAAACTTATGTATTTTAGTATGGGTTCCCTCTGAACAAGCGTCATAGGGGTTATGCTGAGGCTGCCTCCATTACTGGTGAAGTGATGTGAAATGACGTGAAATGAGGTGAATGTCCGGCCCAAGCCCTGTGCAGTTCCCAGGCTGATGGTGTGTCTTCACTGGGAGGCCAAGCTCATGGGGAGAGGTGCCTATACTAGAATATGTAAATGAAAGGTTAGGATTGGTAGTTCGCGTCATTGCGTACGATAAATCAGGGCCGATTACCCCGACGAACTATTGCAATTGTTGTGGCACAAGTGTACAACCTCTGCAGAGTTAAACCTATTCGAATAGCCGCGTCCGCGGTCATGGACAGTTGGAAAGGCCATACTGTTCCATCATCAGAATTTTTCTAAAAATATGAATGGTGACTTGTGACTTGAACTTGAAAGGTGACTTTGAATCTGAATCACAACTGAGTTGTGGGAATGACACTAATGTTCCCACTTGAGTTAGTTAATTGAAGAGGCTTGGATTATTAAAGTGCTTATGAAATAAAACTGGCTTTATGCAAATAAAACTAGAGCTTAGAACCCCCTTACTATAGTCGGTAGTGTTTACCTTAGTATTAGTTTGCGAGTACTTTAAAGTACTCATGGCTGTGTCCCTGGCTATTCAAAAGGCCAGACTATGAAGATGAGTACCAGAACCCGGAAGAAGGACAACAGGACGTCTACGACAACTAGGATCACTCCTGACGTCAACAGTTGCCTGTGGAATAGATGGACTACTACTACGCTACTTTCGCTTCCGCTATGTGTTATGTAATGGATCAATAGAACTTCTATATTTGTAATAAGACTGGATCATGTGATCCTTTATTTGTAAGACGATTATGTGTTGTAATGGATGATGTGTTATGATATCAATCTATTATGTCTCGCAAAAACAATATTCCTGGGATTGCGAGGAATGGCATAATAGGCATCTGGACTTAAAAATCCGGGTGTTGACACTTTGCCATTGAAAGAGTAATTAGCAAGCATAGTGGAAATCTCCTCATTAGGAATTTTCCTTTTGTTAGAGACAATATCTTTCATATACTTTGAATAAGGAGGCAATTTAATAGCATCAGTCAAAGGGATTTGCAAGAATAAAGTTTCATCCAATCGCAAAATTTATTATAGTGTTCTTCTTCCTTTGATTTTAGTTTCTTAGCAGGAAAAGACATTTGCTTTTGAACCCAAGGTTCTCTTTCATTACCATTCTTCTTAGCAGTAAAATCTTCCTTAGTATACTTTTTATTTTTAACATGCTTTTCAGGTTCATCTTCAACCTCTTCTTTATCAGAAGCATCATTCTTATCATTATCATTATCATGTTCATTACCACTTTCGGTTTCAGCATCGAAATAGAAATACTATTAGGATCATTAACGAGTTCGGAGGATTCTACAACATTTTTATGTTTCTTCTTCTTTTTCTTAGAAGGAGCACTAGGTTCAATTCGTTGAGAATCTTGTTCAACTCTTTTGGGATGCCCCTCAGGATATAGAGGATCCTGAGTGGAAACACCGCTTCTAGTTGTGTTGCCTGCCAAAACCCACCGGCGGGCAGCGGCCTGGCAACACGGTAGAGCCGGGAAGAGCCTAGAGCTGCGGCTGGCTGAGACCCCTCCGAGCGACGGCCCGCAATGCTCTTCTGGTCACACGCGGCGATGCGAAGTGCAAGGGCGTGCCACCTGACCTATACACGGTCGGGAAGGTGATGGGGATGCCTCGCTTAGTTCCTGCATGGCATACACGTAAACATTAAATACGAGCCTCGATCGGCTCTCGGGTTATCTCGTGAATCGGCTCAAAGAGCCGATTCACCCATGATCCGTACGGGGTGCACGAATACTTGGTGATCCTGCTTGATCAAAATATAGCTAATGAGATCTACGACGATTTAGGGTTTTCACCGCATAATCGGATCATCCTACTCCGAGTTGGGCCTCGCGGCCACGCACGGTGCTCATAAGCCGATCCTAAACAAGGCCTAAAAACCAACATGACGTTGATCCTCGGAACATCCTGTTTAGGACTTGCGAACGCCACCCTACGTGCCGCTGGATCCTCCACCCCTTTGTAAGGCCTAACTATTGCGGATATTAAACTAATCCTTGCGAGCAAGGAGCAATCGTAACGGATCAGATCTACTAGATGATGAACAAGCGAGGTGCCGCCCCCACGCCTGAGATAGGCGTGAGGGCGGCTAGACATGCAAGGGCTGCACTACGTAAGCATGTTATGCGAAGAGCTATGCTAACCCTAACACATCTATGATAACTACGTTGCTCGCCATCAAAGACGCTTCAGTACGAGCAACGCATGAACAACGTGGAGCTTGTGCTGCCTAGATCGCAAGATGCGATCTAGGCAGCATGTCGCTTACCTGATTGAAACCCTCGAGATGAAGGAGTTGGCGATGCGCCGAGATTGGTTTGTTTTGGGTTGAACGTGAGTTGTTGTTTATTCCATAAACCCTAGATACATATTTATAGTCCAGCGGACTTTCTAATCGTGGGAATAGTCCCAACCGGGCACGGGCCCAAATCTAACTAACCAACACGTATCCTACTATGTTACAGATACAAGGGCAAACTAGCCCAAACTTGCTAAGCAAGGCCGATTCACGTATATTCTTCAACATAAAATCTTCAAGTCCACCTTGGTCGCGGCCCACCTCTGACTCGGTCAAATTCTGGTGATAACACATGCCCCCCTGGTTTTGGAATTGGTAATTCCAAAATCACTCCTTCGTCGGGTCATGTCGTGGCAGAACCGTCGCAGTATCCTTCATCATGATGTCCTGCCTTCTCAACTTCTCCGCGTGATCTGGCAGTTTGTTTTTTTTTCTTTAGGCACCACTTCCTCGGAAACTGCTGTGGCATTGAATTTCCACTATATCCCCCTTTTATTTAACCGCCATGAACAGTTCTCCTCTCGCATCTCCTCCGCATTAGCACTCCAAAAGCCCTCCTGCCACCATGTCTTCCTCCTCCTCTGCCCCATCGGATCTTTCCAGCCAGTCTTCCATATCCCGTGAGCCGACGCCGGAGTACAGCCCGGCAGAGGTCCACGCGGCGAACACCCGCCGCGCCATTGCGGCCGGGGAGGAGTCAGACCACGACTTCTCCATCTGGTCCGAGGGCGACGAATCCTCGATGGACGGGGAGAGCGACCTCCGCTTCCTCGCCGTTGGGGAAACGGAGGAGGAGAGTGACGACGACAGCTTCTCCTGCGACTTCACCTCTTCCGGGGAAGAGGAGCAGGAAGAGGAGGAGGAGGACGACGACGAGGGCCCCTCCGACGAGCCACCGGCCAAGCGGTTCTGCCCTTGGCCGGGCAATCTCAGCGATTTCGACAGCGACGAGGACGACGCTGACGAAGAAGATGAAGACAACGAGGGCCCGGTCGGCGGCCATTGGAGCGACGACGAGCCCGCCGGGAGCAGCGCCGATAGTGGCGACGACGGCGACGACGAAGGCAGTGACGGCCCATAGATAGGGCCTCTAGAATAGGGCCAGTAGTAGTAGATGGGGCAATGGATCCCCTAGTATTTCCCTTTTAAGAGCAATCAGCTCTTTATGCAAGAAATCTCACCTAATCAATGAAGAACTTTTCCCCAATTTTGATTTTGCCGATTCCTTCTGAGTTTAATTGAGCCGATTCCCTCTTCTTCTGACCTTGCCGATTCGTCCCCTTTGCTAATGCGTGATGAGCCGATCGCACCGCATCGGTCCTTTGAGATTCACCCTTCTCTTCTTCAGCCGATGATTTTCTGAATCTGGTAGAAAATGCAGGATCTTCAGGAAAACCTTTAAACTTTTCCAACCAAACCCAATAATCCTTTTCAGTACCCATCATTGTGAAGAAGGTTGTAATGAAGGACCAGCCGATGGTATCCCCATCGGCTCTTTAAACAAAGTATCCACTAGGCCTCGCTGCCCCCGAGCCTTACTCGAGCCTCGCTGCCCCCGAGCCTTACTCGAGGCGAGAACGTCGAGAGAATGCGCCAAAGCCGATCCTCTTCCTTCCTCGGACAGCCGATAACCTTCCGTTTTAGCTAAACTAGCCCCGAGAGGAAAGGTTCGAAACCCGGATCGGCTCGAAGTCGCTGAAGAAATTCTCATTGTTTTATTCCCTCGAAGCAACAGAAGGCACCACCGTTGGCCTCGGACTTGGTGGAGACTCGATAAGCATCGCATGATTCCACTAGAGTCGATGGCTGCGCATCGGCTGTTTCTCAATTCTAAAGTCGATGCCCTTGCATCGGCTGTAAAATTTTGTTTTTTTTACCGGCCGATTTTTCCCTATCGGCCCCCAGTATTTCATTGCACAGCATGTACCCCTGCACATGTACCCCTGCATCTGGTTCCCCTGTTTAGGTGCCCCCCCCCGAGCCGAAGCTGTCAAAAAATGGCAGATATCGGCTCTGTAACTCGCACGTCGGCTCCTGATAGGGTCGAGGGTGAACACAAGCAGAACATGTGGCGAGGATAATTTTGGCCGATTGCTGGGATCGGCCTCCATAATGATTGGGGCGCTGACTGAAGGTTCTGTAATGTCCCTTCATAGACCTTTGGGGCCGATCACAAGGACCAGCCTCGCCAAGTTGCACATTGCATCGCTTCAACTATATGGTCAGGCCAGTGGATAAAACCAACTTAACCCTTCCCTTTGTCACATCAATGCGCTCGCAGTCGTCCAAGTTGATGCCTGAAAGGGGTTCTTGGCCTGCTGCTTCCCATGCGTTCATGCCAGCCGTTGAAATTTCGGCTGAGTCATCGGCCTGGACGACCTCTACCTCATCTCCATCCCACTGTATTATGCATTGGTGCATCGTGGAGGGAATACAGCAGTTGGCGTGGATCCAATCTCTTCCCAGCAGCACAACATAACTGCTTGTGCTATCGACGATGAAGAACGTTGTAGGGATAGTTTTCCTTCCTACGGTCAGATCCACGTTCAGAACTCCTTGTGCCTCAGACGCTTGGCCGTTGAAATCGCTCAAAGTTACGTTGGTCTTGATTAGATCCGAGCTAGAGCGTCCCAGCCGACGTAGCATAGAGTACGGCATGATGTTAACTGCCGCTCCGGTGTCCACCAGCATCTTATTTATAGGCCTCCCATCGATATATCCTCGCAAGTACAGGGCCTTCAGATGTCTGTAGCTCCTTTCTCGTGGCTTCTCAAAGATAACCGGCCGTGGGCCGCAGTCAAGTTGTGCCACGGATGTCTCATCTAACCCCGGAGCACCGAACTCTGAAGGGAGGATGAACACCATGTTCGTGCCAGCCGATGTTTCATCATCGGCTCTCCTTTGTTTGGGGCGCCACGCCATTCTCCGTGGACGACCCTCTTCATCCAGGGCTCGCTGAACCTTTGCAGCCAGATCAGGTCGTGCCTTCCTTAGCGTGTGCAAGTATAACCTTTCGGCTTCCTCCAGGCCGCGCAACCGCTGAACCCTGCGTTTTTGTGAACGGCTGAGTCCGTCAGGGCACCACCTTGGACGGTGGTACCTGTCTTCTTCTTCTTCTAGTCCCTCGTCTTCGGAATCCTCAAGATCTGCCCAACGAGGTGACTCAGCACGTTTGCTCTGTGGCGGGAGAGGCCCTAAGCGCTTGAACACAGACACGTTGGCTGCCTCCTTCTTCTTCTGGTTGCATTCTGGGCAATTGCCGATTGTGGGCAATCGGCTCATTCCTGAATCCCAGCAGTGTTTGAAGAAAGGGCAGTCCCAGTGTCTGGCGTTGTCATCTTGCTCCCTTGACTTGTCCGTGGTACGGCGCTCGTGTTCCTCCTCATCGCGATCCTGCCGACGATGTCTTCTGGCTTCTCTAGCCAGACGATCTCCTTCATCATCATAGTTGGACCGTCGGCGTTGGTCATGCTGACTCACATATTTGTTGAGGAGGTGATCAGAGAGAGGTCGTTGATATCTTATGTTCTTCACTTCTCCCTCTGTGACGTAGCGCTTACCATCATGATGGAGCCGATCGCGTGGAGCGGCCTCCTCTGTGTCCTTGCTATGAGAGCAGCTGCCCTCATCTCCATCTTTGCCAGAGTGGTTCCCAGGTCCTACCATGTTGATGCTGAACGTGGGACCTGGCTGGCAACCCTCAGGGTAGGTGACTTCCACCATGTTAACGGCGGGGAAGGGTTGGGTGTCAACCTTCATGGCGTACTGGTTGAAAATTAGACGCCCCTTCTCTATCGCCGCTTGGATGTGCTGACGCCACACCCTGCAGTCGTTGGTGGCATGGGAAAGCGAGTTGTGGAATTTGCAGTACGGCTTCCCGTTTAGCTCTTGCGCCGTGGGGAACTTGAGACCTTCAGGAATCGTCAACTGTTTCTCCTTGAGCAGGAGGTCGAAGATTTGTTCAGTCTTGGTCACGTCAAAATCAAATCCCCTGGCGGCCCCGGTGGCTTTACCCATTTGCGGGATACGGGGGTTCCTCCCCGAGTCCACTCAGCCATCTGCTACTTCTTGGTCTCCCCGCAGGCACCTCATCTTCCTCTCGTATCGACCATGACTACGCACGCTTGAACTTGTCTTGGTACAGTGCCGGGTGGCGCTGTTCATATGCTGATAGTTTCTGAACCATGTGCGCCGGCGAGGGATAATCCGCTTGGGAGGCCATGTCCTTGAGCTGTGTTGCAAGGCCAGCTACGCCAACTCGATCGCTTCCTTTTCAGTTATATGAACCGAATAACATTGGTTCCTAAGATTCCTGAAGCGCTGGATGTACTCTGTCACCGTTTCTCCGCGCTTCTGACGTAGTTGTGCTAGATCGGCAATGCTAGACTCGGAAGCTTCTGAATGATATTGCGTATGGAATTGTTCTTCCAATTGCTTCCAAGACTGGATGGAGTTTGCCGGCGAGAGAGGTGTACCATCCAAAAGCCGATCCTGTGAGGGACTCGTGAAAAGAGCCTCACGCGTAGCTGATCCGACACCGAAGCCGGTCCTAGTTGCGCCAAATATCGGCCGACGTGCTCGATGGAGCTGGAGCCATCTGATCCACTGAATTTGGAGAAGTCGGGGAGCCGATATTTAGGTGGCAGCGGGATCATCTCGTACTCGTCGGGGTACGGCTTGGAATAGCCGATTGCCCTTCTTTTCGGCACCATGCCGAACTGGTCTCTCAGTATGGTACTGATCTGATCCACTGTGCTGGCTGCAGAAGTTGCACTCTGAAGGTTCGCCGGGGTGGCGTACTTAGCCAGCCATGCTTGCTTTTCCAGCTCAGAGCCAACTGCAGGAGCTGGGCTCAGGAGTTTCGTCGGGGTGGCGTACTTAGTTAGCCACGTCTGCTTCTCAAGCTTCGTTGGCGACGTTTCTCCTGTTTTCGCCGGAGTCCCCGATGTTGTGGCCTGGTTTGAGAGTGCCCGGTTGCCACAATCGGCACATACGTGCACGCGTATCCTTGAGGGATCTCCTTAGGCGCCTCGGTCAAGAACTGGTAGTCACTAGGATCACCACCAATCTTGTAGACGACGAATGCCGGTGTAGCCGGCACTTCGGTGGTGCTGCCAACGCATATGGCAGCGGTGGACGGGGCTCGGAGCGGCAACTCTCCTTGATGCGTCCCGAGAGCTGGTCCCGACGGCGAGTACCGGTGGCTCATGATCTCCTGGATCACGCGCGAGCGAGATGCTCCAACACGTTGACCAGGTTTTCAGAGTGGCGGTGTAGCGAGTGAGCCACCAAGTAGTTGATCTCCTGCCGTAGGCCCCTGGTGCGTTCCTCCGACGGGGCAGAGAGATCTATTCCATCGAGTGCACCTTGCGGTGAGAATCCCTTCCATCTGATGCCATGGGAACGGGTTCTCTGGAAAGAGCCGATGAGGTCGGCTTCGAGGGTGACCTTGATCTCGTCGTATCTCTTCTTGAGCTCGTCAGGCAGCTCCTCGTAGGTGACTGGCGTGCCGTCCGCCATCTCAGATGTAGATGGCGATGTGGTTGATGTAGACGATTGTCCCACCGGGCGTGCCAGAATGTGTTGCCTGCCAAAACCCACCGGCGGGCAGCGGCCTGGCAACACGGTAGAGCCGGGAAGAGCCTAGAGCTGCGGCTGGCTGAGACCCCTCCGAGCGACGGCCCGCAATGCTCTTCTGGTCACACGCGGCGATGCGAAGTGCAAGGGCGTGCCACCTGACCTATACCTGGTCAGGAAGGTGATGGGGATGCCTCGCTTAGTTCCCGCATGGCATACACGTAAACATTAAATACGAGCCTCGATCGGCTCTCGGGTTATCTCGTGAATCGGCTCAAAGAGCCGATTCACCCATGATCCGTACGGGGTGCACGAATACTTGGTGATCCTGCTTGATCAAAATATAGCTAATGAGATCTACGACGATTTAGGGTTTTCACCGCATAATCGGATCATCCTACTCCAGGTTGGGCCTCGCGGCCACGCACGGTGCTCATAAGCCGATCCTAAACAAGGCCTAAAAACCAACATGACGTTGATCCTCGGAACATCCTGTTTAGGACTTGCGAACGCCACCCTACGTGCCGCTGGATCCTCCACCCCTTTGTAAGGCCTAACTATTGCGAGATATTAAACTAATCCTTGCGAGCAAGGAGCAATCGTAACGGATCAGATCTACTAGATGATGAACAAGCAGGGTGCCGCCCCCACGCCTGAGATAGGCGTGAGGGCGGCTAGACATGCAAGGGCTGCACTACGTAAGCATGTTATGCGAAGAGCTATGCTAACCCTAACACATCTATGATAACTACGTTGCTCGCCATCAAAGACGCTTCGATACGAGCAACGCATGAACAACGTGGAGCTTGTCTTGCCTAGATCGCAAGATGCGATCTAGGCAGCATGTCGCTTACCTGATTGCAACCCTCGAGATGAAGGAGTTGGCGATGCGCCGAGATTGGTTTGTTTTGGGTTGAACGTGAGTTATTGTTTATTCCATAAACCCTAGATACATATTTATAGTCCAGCGGACTTTCTAATCGTGGGAATAGTCCCAACCGGGCACGGGCCCAAATCTAACTAACCAACACGTATCCTACTATGTTACAGATACAAGGGCAAACTAGCCCAAACTTGCTAAGCAAGGCCGATTCACGTATATTCTTCAACATAAAATCTTCAAGTCCACCTTGGTCGCGGCCCACCTCTGACTCGGTCAAATTCTGGTGATAACAAGTTGTTACTTCATAAGCATGTTTCTCTTTAGAATTATTTTTTAACAAGTCATTTTGCACTTTAGTGAGTTGATCAATTTGAGTTTGAACCATATGAAAATGTTTAACAAGCATCTTAACATCATTGGAGGTTCTCTCCACAATATCATGCAAATTGCTAATAGCTTGAGAATTTTCCATTAAATGATTCTCTACTCTCATATTAAAATTTTCTTGCTTAACAATATAATTATCAAATTCATCTAAGCATTGAGCAGGAGGTTTTGAATACGAAATATCTTCCCTAGTAAAGCGTTGAAGAGAGTTTACCTCAATCATGGATGAAGGGGGAATTATCTTGCATAAATCTTCTATGGGAGGTAAATTCTTCACATCTTCGGATTTAATACCTTTCTCCTTAAGAGATTTCTTGGCTTCCCTCATATCTTCATCATTCAATTTAATTAAACCCCTCTTCTTCAATATCGGCGTCGGGGTTGGTTCGGGTGTAGTCCAATCATCATGATTCCGGCCTATTTTAGCCAATAATTCTTCAGCTTCGTCTGGAGTTCTTTTCCTGAAAACACAACCAGCACAACTATCCAAGTATGCTCTAGACTCAACGAATAGTCCACTATAAAATATATCAAGTAAATCATGCTTTTCCAAATCATGTCCATGTCGAGCTCTGATAAGAGAGCAGAATCTTGCCCATGCTTCAGGCAATTTCTCTCCATCTTCCTGGTCAAAGCTATAAATTTTCTGTAAAGCAGCATGTTGAGCACTAGCAGGAAAGTATTTCCGAAAGAAAACATCAAGCAAATCACCTGGACTATTAATAGAACCAGGAGGCAAACTATTATACTAAGTTTTAGCATCATCCTTTAATGAGAAAGGGAAAATTTTAGAAACAAAATAAGTACGCATCTTGACATCATCAGAAAACAAGCTACTCATAGAAGAAAGTTCATTCATATGTTCTACAGCACTTTCTTTTTCAGTACCACAAAAAGGTGTTTTCTCAACAATAGCTATATGAGATAGATCAAGAGAAAAATCATAATCTTTATCCTTAATGCTTATAGGAGATGTGGCAAATTTAGGATCAGGAGATAGCTTATATCTAACAGTATGTTGTGCGAGAAACTTTTTAATTTTTCTTGCATCGGTAATAGCATTGCACTTATCAATAAAATCATCATTAAGCTCCACATAATCCTCATCAGCATCATCACTAGAATAATCAACAGACTCAGGTGAATTAACAGGTGTAGCAGCATTTTCATTAGGAGTTTCAGTATTTTCAATTTGTCTAGACCTAGCAATTGTAGCATCTAGAAAAGATCCCAATGAACCACTATCATCAAGCACATCAGAAACATCATCAATATTATGAGAATTTTCAGATTCAGCAGAAGTACCAGCAAGTGAAGCTTGCGGTGGTGAAACAAGTTGACTTATCACAGATGGTGAATAGAGAGTAGCAGAGGTACTCAGAGTTGTACCTTTTCTTGTAGTGGATGGTAATATGGTGACTTTAGGATCGCGAGATTCACCCATGATGGAGAATTTGCAGCGAACAATATCAATCCAAGTGAACTTCCAAATAAAGCTATGCTCCCCGGCAACGGCGCCAGAAAATAGTCTTGATGACCCACAAGTATAGGGGATCGCAATAGTCTTCGCGGGAAGTAAAACCCAATTTATTGATTTGACACAAGGGGAGACAAAGAATACTTGAAAGCCTTAACATCGGAGTTGTCAATTCAGCTACACCTGGAAACAGACTTGCTCGCAAGAGTTTATCAGTAGTAACAGTTTATTGCAGTAGCAGTAGTGAAATAACAACAGCAGAGTAACAAAGAAAACAGTAGTGATTACAGTAAACAGCAGGATTAAAATACTGTAGGCACATGGATGGATGATGGGCGTTGCATGGATGAGAGAAACTCATGTAACAATCAAAGCCGGGCATTTGCAGATAATAATAAAACGGTGTCCAAGTACTAAGCAATCCATAGGCATGTGTTCCGTATATAGTCGTACGTGCTCGCAATGAGAAACTTGCACAACATCTTTTGTCCTACCAGCCGGTGGCAGCCGGGCCTCTAGGGAATCTACTGGATATTAAGGTACTCCTGTTAATAGAGTACCGGAGCAAAGCATTAACACTCCGTGAACACATGTGATCCTCACATCACTGCCATCCCCTCCGGTTGTCCCGGTTTCTGTCACTTCGGGGCCTCGGGTTCCGGACAGCGACATGTGTATACAACTTGCATGTAAGATCATAAAACAATGCATATCATCATGAAACAATAACATGTTCAGATCTGAGATCATGGCACTCGGGCCCTAGTGACAAGCATTAAGCATAACAAGTTGCAACAATATCATCAAAGTACCAATTACGGACACTAGGCACTATGCCCTAACAATCTTATGCTATTACATGACCAATCTCATCCAATCCCTACCATCCCCTTCAGCCTACAGCTGAAGGAGATATGCCCTAGAGGCAATAATAAAGTGGTTATTATTTATATCTTTATGTTTATGATAAATGTTTATATATCATGCTATAATTGTATTAACCGAAACATTAGTACATGTGTGATATGTAGACAAACAAGAAGTCCCTAGTATGCCTCTTAAACTAGCTTGTTGATTAATGGATGATTAGTTTCATAATCATGAACATTGGATGTTATTAATAACAAGGTTATGTCATTGTATGAATGATGTAATGGACACACCCAATTAAGCGTAGCATAAGATCTCGTCATTAAGTTATTTGCTATAAGCTTTCGATACATAGTTACCTAGTCCTTATGACCATGAGATCATGTAAATCACTTATACCGGAAAGGTACTTTGATTACACCAAACACCACTGCGTAAATGGGTGGTTATAAAGGTGGGATTAAGTATCCGGAAAGTATGAGTTGAGGCATATGGATCAACGGTGGGATTTGTCCATCCCGATGACGGATAGATATACTCTGGGCCCTCTCGGTGGAATGTCGTCTAATGTCTTGCAAGCATATGAATGAGTTCATAAGAGACCACATACCACGGTACGAGTAAAGAGTACTTGTCAGGAGATGAGGTTGAACAAGGTATAGAGTGATACCGAAGATCAAACCTCGGACAAGTAAAATATCGCGAGACAAAGGGAATTGGTATTGTATGTGAATGGTTCATTCGATCACTTAAGTCATCGTTGAATATGTGGGAGCCATTATGGATCTCCAGATCCCGCTATTGGTTATTGGTCGAAGTGAGTACTCAACCATGTCCGCATAGTTCACGAACCGTAGGGTGACACACTTAAAGTTGGATGTTGAAATGGTAGTACTTGAATATGGAATGGAGTTCGAATATTTGTTCGGAGTCCCGGATGAGATCCCGGACATCACGAGGAGTTCCGGAATGGTCCGGAGAATAAGATTCATATATAGGATGTCATTTTATGTGAATTAAAATGTCGCGGAAGGTTCTATGGAAGGTTCTAGAAGGTTCTAGAAAAGTCCGGAAGAAACCACCAAGGAAGGTGGAGTCCACATGGGACTCCACCTCCATGGCCGGCCAACCCTAGTGGGGGAGGAGTCCCAAGTGGACTCCCCCTTAGGGGGCCGACCACCCCCCCATATGGGAGGTGGAAACCCCACCTTTGGTGGGAGTCCTAGTTGGGCTAGGTTTCCCCCTCTTATGGAAGGTTTTTGGTTCGGGTCTTATTCGAAGACTTGGACACCAACACTTGGGGATCCACCTATATAATGAGGGGCCAAGGGAGGGGGCCGGCCACCCCAAGACCACAAGCTGGCCGCCCCCTTTGAAGTGGCCGGCCACCCCCTCCCAAACCCTAGCCGCCCCCTCTCCTCCATATCTCCCGTGTAGCTTAGCGAAGCTCCGCCGGACTTCTCCACCGCCACCGACACCACGCCGTCGTGCTGTCGGATTCAAGAGGAGCTACTACTTCCGCTGCCCGCTGGAACGGGAGGTGGACGTCGTCTTCATCAACAACCGAACGTGTGACCGAGTACGGAGGTGCTGCCCGTTCGTGGCGCCGGAACCGATCGTGATCAAGATCTTCTACGCGCTTTTGCAAGCGGCAAGTGATCGTCTACCGCAGCAACAAGAGCCTCCTCTTGTAGGCTTTGGAATCTCTTCAAGGGCGAGACTCGATACCCCCTCGTTGCTACCGTCTTCTAGATTGCATCTTGGCTTGGATTGCGTGTTCGCGGTAGGAAAATTTTTGTTTTCTATGCAACGTTATCCTACAACAGCGGGGGAATTACTCACACATGGATGGGGGAAACATTCTGGTCGATGGAGAGGCGTCGGTGGATGATGGCGATGATCTCCTCCAATTCCCCGTCCCGGCGGAGTGCCAGAACGGAGTTTCTGGTCCCGAGATGGAGTTTCGCGACGGTGGAGGCGTACTGGATGGTTTCTGGCGACTTCGACTTTTCTTCTCGCGTTTTTAGATCGAAACCCTTAAGTAGTCCAGAGGAGGGCGTCGGAGGCCAGCCGAGGGGGCCACACAGTAGGGCGGCGCGCCCCCCTCTTGGGCGGCGCCGGCCTAGTGTGTGGGGGCCTCGGGCCTCCACCAAGCTTGCCCTTCTGGCTCCGTAAATCTTCTGGAAAAATAAGACCTTCGACATAAATTCCGGGGATTTTCCTGAAAGTTGAATTTCTGCACAAAAACGAGACACCAGAGCAATTCTGCTGAAAACAGCGTTAGTCCGTGTTAGTTGTATCAAAAATACACAAATTAGAGCCAAAACCATAACAAAAGTGTTCGGGAAAGTAGATACGTTTTGGACGTATCACTCCCCGACAACGGCGCCAGAAAATAGACTTGATAACCCACAAGTATAGGGAATCGCAACAGTCTTCGAGGGAAGTAAAACCCAAATTTATTGCTTCGACACAAGGGGAGGTAAAGAATACTTATAAGCCTTAACAACTGAGTTGTCAATTCAGCTGCACCTGGAAAAGCACTAGTAACAGGGGTGATGTGAAAGCAGCAGTAATATGAGAGCAATAGTAACAGTAACACAGAGGCAGTGGCACCAGAAAATAGTTGGTACTACTTCCAATGTCATATAGGAACGAGTATATGATGATGAGAGATAGATCAGGGTTCCCAGCTATCTACACTAGTGGTAACTCTCCAATAACAACTGACAAGTGTTGGGTGAACAAATTACAGTTGGGCAATTGATATGACTGAAATAGCATTAAGACAGAACATCAATTTATTAATCATGTACATAGGCATGTTTTCCATATAAAGTCATACGTGCTCGCAATGAGAAACTTGCATAATATCTTTTGTCTTACCAGCCGGTGGCAGCCGGGCCTCAAGGGAATCTACTGGTAATTAAGGTACTCCTTTTAATAGAGCACCGGAGCAAAGCATTAGCACTTGGTGAAAACATGTGATCATCATATCTAAGCCTTCCCTCCAGTTATCCCAGTTGCTGTCACTCCGGGGCCTCGGCTTCCGGACATAGACATGTGCAAAAAACTTGTAGATACAATCTAAGCAATAAGTATAGAGCTTAAATCTAAGATCATGCCACTCGTGCACTAGTGACAAGCATTAAACACAACAAGATTGCAGCAACAATAACTTCACAAACTTTATAGATAGACCGATCATAATGTAACAATTCATCGGATCCCAACAAACACAACACCGATTACATCAGATGGATCTCAATCATGTAAGGCAGCTCATGAGATATTGTATTGAAGTACATGGGAGAGAGTACCAACTAGCTACTGCTAGAACCCGTAGTCCATGGGGGAACTACTCACGGAGCATGATGGAGGCGGTGGCGTTGATGGAGATGGCTTCCGGGGGCACTTCCCCGTCCCGGCGGCGTGCCGGAACAGAGATTCTGTCCCCCGAAATGGAGTTTCGCGATGGCGGCGGCACCCATGGAGTCTTTTCTGGAATATGATCGATTGTTGTAGGGTTTTCGCGTCGCGAGGAATATATAGGCGAAAGGGCGGCGTCGGAGGGGTCCCGAGGGGCCCACACCACACCTGGGCGCGCCCCCCTCCTAGGCCGCGCCACCTGGTGGGCTGGAGGCTGTGGGCATCCTCTCCGTCTCTCCTTCGGTGTTCTGGGTCCGCCTCGGTGAAATAAGAGGTTTGGCTTTTGTTTCGTCGAATTCCGAGGATATTGCCCGAACAGCTTTTCTGGAACCAAAAACAGCAGAAAACATGAACTGGCACCTCGGCATTGTTAATAGGTTAGTCCCGGAAAATGCATAAAATCATTATAAAGTGTGAGCAAAACATGTAGGTATTGTCATAAAACTAGCATGTAACATCAGAAATTATAGATACGTTGGAGACGTATCAGCCTTGCATGAAGATGAAGTGAATCAATCAAATCGTTCTGGTTCTTCTTCACCGCAATGAGACGCACTCGACATCACGGTTGTCGACGCCATCGATGGGGATGAGCCACTTGGCGAAGGGCTAGCGTTGAGCATTGTGATAGAGTTGCTGAAGAGCATCCTTGATGGCACACCGGTCTAGAGATGGAAGAGGCTACAGTGCACATGACACCATTACACGGAGTGGCCTTGAGAACCATGGATAACTAAGGCAAAACTTGACCTTGATTGGTTACCTCCGCAAGTAGCAACAACTTCTTGTTATGTCAATCGATGCATAGCAACCCTCATGCACTATCATTCTCCATCTCCATGATGGCTCAAGAAAAGAAGTCATCCTATTGTTTCTACCACCTCCACACAACACCAAGCCCTCCACATCAAGATCGGAAGGTACATAGTCAAGATTATTCTAGCATGATCTTTCACCTACCTCCGTCACCGCTTTTAGCTCCCACCTTGGGAGCGCCATGAACAAGAAGAGGAGGATCCCCCCGCTACAGCTTGAGAACGTCTGGAGCACCTGAGACACTAGCATAGAGTAAAACATCAACTCTAGCAGCAAATCCTAGAACTAAATTATACCTACCGTACATGAGAAGGGAAGGGAGAGGGCTACCGGCCCGGATTTGGCAGATGAAGAGAAGGGACCGGCGGGGCGAGAGCAATCGTGGGAGAAAAGGGGGAAATAGCCTCCGTATGACATGAATGAAAGTTCCATCCGCATATGAGGGGTCGTCTTGATCCATTTATTTCTCTTCAAGTCACTCCTTCTGAACACGTAGCGTTAAGTAAGCGATCCATACTTCATCAGTTAGTAGGACGTATTTGACGAGTCTTTGGCATCAAACCCACTATGAACTTCGCATAGAATCTATTTTTTTTACCCGATATCGTCAAGTGAGATAATTTATGCATGTGTCCACCTAGCTACCGACATAAAAAAACACTATTCTTGCATGCAACCTGCCACAACGCAATTTTGTATCAGCATAGAAGTTTACCATGACAATATATGCACCCTTCTAGCGGCGCACCACGATAAGTTGATGGGACAAAGACTTTTCAAGGCACTTTCATTGACGTGACTTTCTATCTGAATTGCAAGGTATGCCATTCGCTCTTGTGGTGGTTTACTTTTGGGAGCCGAGTGCTTTATTACTTACTTTGCAATTGTTAGTTTTATTGAAATTGACACCAACTATTGAAATCTATCAAGTCTTAAGCATACGTGTGGTTCAGACTATCATTATACTATATATAAAAGACAACCCCATCTGCTGGCACGAGAAGTCTCCAAGACACTGTTCATGCGCGCCATGAACAGTGACATGAGCAGTACCATTTTTTTTTTAACTTTTTTACCTTTTGCCATAAATTTTGTTAAACCTTTGGTACAAAAGACAACCCCATTTGCTGGCAACTATATATAAAAGACAACCCCATCTGCTGGCACGAGAAGTCTCCAAGACACTGTTCATGCGCGCCATGAACAGTGACATGAGCAGTACCATTTTTTTTAAACTTTTTTACCTTTTGCCATAAATTTTGTTAAACCTTTGGTATAAAAGACAACCCCATCTGCTTGCACGAGAAGTCTCCAAGACACTGTTCATGCGCGCCATGAACAGTGACATGAGCAGTACCATTTTTTTTTAAACTTTTTTACCTTTTGCCATAAATTTTGTTAAACCTTTTTCTCAATAATTTATAGATAGAATTATTCTACAACAGTTTAACTATCCGTTAGTAAATTTTCACCAAAGCATAATTTTTGAACGGTAATTTTTTTCCTCTATAATTTATGGGCAGATGTATTCTACAGTAATTTAATTACCCGTTAGTAAATTTTCACCAAAGCATAATTTTCCAACAGTAATTCTAATTCGATTTGTTAACTAATTCACAATCATTTTTTGCGGAGCCGTAACTACCTATATTTCTTCCAAAAGCAATTTCTCGGTAGAAATCTTTGAGAGTCAACAGTAATTTAACGATGTAACTACGAAACAAGTCGTTATCTACCTAATAGTGATTTCTTTCAGGGCGCATACGCGGCAATTTCTCGACGGCGCACAATCGTGATAATGTACTATATATAAAAGACAACCCCATCTGCTGGCACGAGAAGTCTCCAAGACACTGTTCATGCGCGCCATGAACAGTGACATGAGCAGTACCATTTTTTTTTTAACTTTTTTACCTTTTGCCATAAATTTTGTTAAACCTTTGGTACAAAAGACAACCCCATTTGCTGGCAACTATATATAAAAGACAACCCCATCTGCTGGCACGAGAAGTCTCCAAGACACTGTTCATGCGCGCCATGAACAGTGACATGAGCAGTACCATTTTTTTTTAACTTTTTTACCTTTTGCCATAAATTTTGTTAAACCTTTGGTATAAAAGACAACCCCATCTGCTTGCACGAGAAGTCTCCAAGACACTGTTCATGCGCGCCATGAACAGTGACATGAGCAGTACCATTTTTTTTAAAACTTTTTTACCTTTTGCCATAAATTTTGTTAAACCTTTTTCTCAATAATTTATAGATAGAATTATTCTACAACAGTTTAACTATCCGTTAGTAAATTTTCACCAAAGCATAATTTTTGAACGGTAATTTTTTTCCTCTATAATTTATGGGCAGATGTATTCTACAGTAATTTAATTACCCGTTAGTAAATTTTCACCAAAGCATAATTTTCCAACAGTAATTCTAATTCGATTTGTTAACTAATTCACAATCATTTTTTGCGGAGCCGTAACTACCTATATTTCTTCCAAAAGCAATTTCTCGGTAGAAATCTTTGAGAGTCAACAGTAATTTAACGATGTAACTACGAAACAAGTCGTTATCTACCTAATAGTGATTTCTTTCAGGGCGCATACGCGGCAATTTCTCGACGGCGCACAATCGTGATAATTTTTTACACGGATGTTCAATCTCAATTGTAGTTCCGTATATTCATTACTACCCATTACTAAAGGCTGCGGCCTTTTGCTGAGCATGCACCCATTTTTTTGTCTTTTTAAAATCCTTTTGAATTCTTGATAGCAAATTATTGAAGATATCTGATGTAAATTTTATAAAAGTACACAACCATACCCCGCTTTCCATACTACCTCTTTTTTTCATTGTCTCACAGTTAGGGCTTGCCAATTTTTTGATTCCTTCCCTTTCACCACCGAAAATACAACTTTCATTATTAGGATGATGTTTAAAACAATTGATTTTGCATTTTTATCTTTCATTTTCTTTTTCCGATCGAGGATTTTAACCCTTCCATTTATGGTTCTTCTTTCGGCCATTGAGATTGACGCTAGGGTACCACTTTCAGATTCCTTGATCAGTACTTTCACACCAACACTTTTGCATTACTTCAAATAACCCATATATTGTAGTATTTTTTAAAATAATATAACAAACATTATAGCAGGCAAGGGCGCGGCGTGCCGCCGCGCCAAACTTCCTAGTCTCTCTCAAGTCTGACCAATATTCTCTTGCTGTCATTGTGTCAAATATAAAGCAAGGTAAAAAACCTTCCAACAAAGGTTATTACAATCCTTTATACTTGTGAGTACCAGGAGTTAGGCATGAAGTTAGAGAAATGCAATATGTTTCATGAAAGTCAAACTAATGTTCATCTTACCGATAATTCGAGATTTAATTCCGAAACAAAGCTCATTGGTGCGGGACATCATTGGACTCAAGACGTTTTGAATCCCAAGTTGCTACAACTTGAGAAGATCCACACCAACAAGAATGTTTTGAATATGATGAACAAGATATTTCCAAGTGAAAAATATATAAATGTTGCAAGGTAGAGAGTATGGTGATGCCTCCCCGGTGATTCAAAGAGAGATTTGTTGGGATATCCGCCTCATGTGGGATGTGAGGAGATGGACAAGTTAAAACTTTTAGGTAGGTCAAACATGAGCAACAGCCTATCATCCATTAGGGTATGATCTAGGGAAAATTGGAACTTTCACATAAGGAAAGAAATAGTTTAACCCCCTCATCTTGCAAAAAAGATTAGCTTAGTCTCCATTGGAGAAGAGAAAAAACCGAGAGTAAAACAAAGAAGAGTAAGTTTCTTCAAACATGAAATATATTTTCATTATAGCTCATAGTAAAAGACGTCTCGACGACAACCCATCGAGTATAGATCAAAGGTTTCTAAACGCAAAATATGAAAGAAAGATGACTTGAAGTTGATACCAAATATTTCATATGAAGCCAAACACCGATCATGCATCCACCGATAACACATACTCGATATTGCTACATCTGCAATTTTCAAGGGCCTCCATCATGCTCAATACCAGTTGATGCCCCACGGGTGGCTCTCCAGATGGTCTATCTGGATTATGAACTTGAATCTAAGTAGGATTGAGACGAAGATTTTGAGGAACCATCACCGAGCTTAATCTCAGAGAGTCCCCGCTGTTGAACTTGGGGAAGAGGCCTTGTCGTCCATCTCTAGTGGCATAACCCGAATGAAGGAAGGTCAAGATCTTCTATAAGGTGATGATCCGGCAAGTAAAACACCATACATGTTGAAATGGTTAATAAATTATACTACACCCCTATATCATTACCTCTTTTGATAGCCTTGTAAACACATAGGAAACGCGAAGATATTTTCTGCTCGTGAATCTCACTTGTTGGTGTGAGCATAACTGATGTTTGAAAATGGTCGATGTCATATTAGCTTGTCTCCACTACAAAAATGACCCCGCACCCGACGGAATTTTTGGACAGCAAAAGCCGTTCGCACCTGCTAAAGTTTTCGTCCGAGATGAGCATTCTCGACGGTTCTCACGGTCGACACACACATATTCGGCCGTGTTAGCACCCATACCGGAAGATATGTATGTCATGGTAGGTTCCAAGATTGACCAGGGTTTACTAATGTTGTAATAGCTAAACTAGAGCATATCTTATGACGCCGTGGATTGGACTTGACGTTTACCACAAAGAGACTTGTCAATATCGTCTCGCTGACAAGGATAACCTACCACCATCTAGGCTCGGTGAACAAAGGGAAATTGCATGGCCCAGTGGTGCCTAAGGTAATCAGGCTTAAGGAAAAATGCCTTCATTTCTCGACCATGATGAAATTGCACATATTTAGCAAGCTCAACGCAAATTAATGGTGTAATGATATGTAATTTTGTTCTTATGTATTTATTTAATAAATATATTTGAGAAGTTTTTCTCCAATTTATATTGCTTTAATTTAATACGACTGATCAACCACATGCGACTATGACCCACCAAATTTTAACCATTACTAACTCAAGAGGCATTAAGCTAACCCTAGATGTTTCAGCACTCCTATATAGTATATGAAACACTTGTTGTCTAACCACGTCGTCGCACTCCCCTCTCCCCACTACTAAACCTAGATCTCGCAACATTCCCCTCTCTACAAAATCTAGAGCTCGCAACACTCCACTGTCCACTACAAAACCATAGATCCCATCCCCATCTATCCCCAGTTTTGCTTTAGATAAAGAGTTATAGCTTGGCCTTGTCCTAACGCCCCATATGCTCATGGCACGCTGATGCAAGAGTCTTCCACCGACGTGCTAGTTATGCATGTATGTTCTTCATCCCCTCTTGTTCTTCGTGCTTTATCTTGCTTTTATTTCTCTTACTTAATTGATGTTTTAATCGATAGAGTTGTAGAGAAGACAGATGTCCTCAGACTACAAACACATCTAGGAATTTTTCTTAAAAAATATTTATTTTGTAGTTAACTTGATATGTTCAGATTTAGGTAGAAATCCTACACTAAAAGCTCCCATAATTTTCATTGCAATGGAATTTTTTGATCTTAAAGTGATGTAAATGGAATTTTATATCCTAAATGAAACAAAATTATGATTTTAGTGTAATTGAGTATGGATTTATTAGGGGTAATTGTGATTAAGTGTTTTGCGGAAATAATGAAAACAAAATTGAGGCAAAAATTAAATTGTGCCGTGCTTAACTATATCACGGCAGTAATGCTTGCACCGTCAATTAATGAACCGAATCATTTCCATCTTGGTGTCACACACAAGATCGGGCGCCTGTTCAAAAAAAAAAACTTCCTCCAATCCATATTAGTTGCCACTAATATAGATGTATCTAGACATATTTTAGCTTTAGGTACATCCATACTACTGGGCAAATAATATGAATTGGACAAAGATCGTGCGGCCGTGAGAAAAAACGCGTCAGTTTTGCACTATCCCAATGCAATAACGCTCGGAGCTTTTATTTGTTGGTCAGCGCGAGCTCCGCAACTAAGCGCTTGCCTCGGTGTTTAAAACCGCCAGGACTCGCATTGAAAATATTATTTCACCTTACATTCCAAACCTTGAGCAGCGAAAACCATAGACTGGAAGCATCAATCTGATATCTTCAAAGAGAAACCGCCACTGATTCTTAACATGTTCAGTTCCAGACAGAACGATACACCATTTCTGAATGGATTAGCAGGAAAAAAAATGGTAACTTGATCATCATCTCTTGCAAGATATCCCTCAAAATTGTAACTATGGTGATGTTGCACCTTTCAAACATCTCAAAGGTGTACCACGCTTGTAGCAACAAGGAAATGGTTTCCGTCACTGGTGGAAAAACAGGCTTCGGGTGAGCCCCATAAGTCGCGATGCTGCAGGATCCGCGACAAATGGTACCTTTAGTCGCGGTTCGGGAGGAGAACCGCGACCAAAGGCCTGGGCCCAGGGCGCTCGGTGGCCAGCCGGTGCACGTGGGGGGTCTTTAGTCGCGGTTGGCCAGGCCAACCGCGACTAAAGGTGCCCGAAGGCCTTTAGTCGCGGTTGGCCAGGCCAACCGGGACTAAAGCCCCTCCCCATATATACCCATCCAGCAGCCAACACTTAGCCATTTGGTGCCATTCTCTTCACAAGCTCACAAGTGGGTGTTAGGTTTGCTTTTGGTTCCTCTTATGCACATAAGGTGTTTGATGAAATGCCCCAAGAGCATGAAACAAACATGATATGAAGTGTTGGAGCCACACTTGAGCTTTCTCATTTATTTTTTCCTCCTCGATCGCGGTTAGCAACTTGAACCTTTGATGTGTCGTTGATAAAATGTGCATGTGTGTGTAGTTCATTGTTTAATTTATATTGTTTGTAGCTAGTTAGTTTAACAAATGCATGATGGTTAATTATATATTTTATATTATAATAATGCAGATGAATCGACAATGGATGTACGGTAACCGACTCTCCGGCGAGTTCAGTGCGGGTTTGAAAGATTTCCTCGTAGTGGCTAATGCGAACAAGCAGGAGGGTTTTGTTATCTGTCCATGTGTTAAATGTAAGAATCAGAAGGGTTACTCTTCCTCAAGAGATGTTCACATGCACCTGCTTCGGCACGGTTTCATGCCAAGCTATAATTGTTGGACCAAGCATGGAGAAAGAGGGGTTATAATGGAAGAAGATGAAGAAGGGGATGATTTCATCGATGAAAGCTATCTTGCTCATTTCGGTGATACTTTCATGGAGGATGCTGAAGGTGAAGGGGAAGGTGAAGGGGAAGGTGAAGAAGAGGCACGTGATGATCCCGTTGATGATCTTGGTCGGACCATTGCTGATGCACGGAGACGCTGCGAAACTGAAAAAGAGAGGGAGAATTTGGATCGCATGTTAGAGGATCACAGGAAGGCGCTGTACCCGGATGCGATGATGGTCTGAAAAAGCTGGGCTGCACACTGGATTTGCTTGAGATGGAAGGCACAGGCAGGTGTAGCTGACTCGGCATTTGAAAACTTGCTGAAAATGTTGAAGAATATGTTTCCAAAGAATAACGAGTTGCCCGCCACTACGTACGAAGCAAAGAAGGTTGTCTGCCCTCTAGGTTTAGAGGTTCGAAGATACATGCATGCATCAACGACTGCATCCTCTACCGCGGTGAATACGAGAATTTGAATGAATGCCCGGTATGCACCGCATTGCGTTATAAGATCCGAGGCGATGACCCTGGTGACGATGTTGAGGGCCAGAAACCCAGGAAGAGGGTTCCCGCCAAGGTGATGTGGTATGCTCCTATAATACCACGGTTGAAACGTCCGTTCGGGAACAAAGAGCATGCCAAGTTGTTGCGATGGCACAAAGAGGACCGTAAGTCGGACGGGGAGTTGAGACACCCCGCAGATGGAACGCAATGGAGAAAGATCGACGGAGAGTTCAAAGATTTTGCAGCTGACGCAAGGAACATAAGATTTGGTCTAAGTACGGATGGCATGAATCCTTTTGGCGAGCAGAGCTCCAGCCATAGTACCTGGCCCGTGACTCTATGCATCTACAACCTTCCTCCTTGGTTGTGCATGAAGCGGAAGTTCATTATGATGCCCGTGCTCATCCAAGGTCCGAAGCAACCCGGCAACGACATCGATGTGTACCTAAGGCCATTAGTTGATGAACTTTTACAGCTGTGGGGCAGACCTGGTGTCCGTGTGTGGGATGAGCACAAAGAAGAGGAATTTGACCTACGAGCGTTGCTTTTCGTAACCATCAACGATTGGCCTGCTCTTAGTAACCTTTCGGGACTGTCAAATAAGGGATACAATGCATGCACGCACTGCTTACATGAGACTGAAAGTGTACATTTGCCAAATTGTAAGAAGAACGTGTACCTTGGGCATCGTCGATTTCTTCCGAAAGGTCATCCGATGAAGAAAGAAAGGCAAGCATTACAACGGCAAGGCAGATCACCGGCCGAAGCTCGCGGAACACACTGGTGCTTGAGGTATTTGATATGGTCAAGGGTTTGAAAGTCATCTTTGGAAAGGGTCCTGGCGGACAATCGGTTCCGAAGGGAGCCGACGGGCACGTAGCCATGTGGAAGAAGAAATCTATATTCTGGGAGCTAGAATATTGGAAAGTCCTAGAAGTCCGCTCTCGCAATCGACGTGATGCACGTTACGAAGAATATTTGCGTGAACATCCTAAGCTTCTTGGGCGTGTATGGGAAGTCAAATGATACAAAGGAAGCACGGCGAGGACCAGCAAAGTTTGAAAGACCCCGATGACCGAGCATCCGGAACGGTTTCAAGGTCGTGCCGGCTACGCTCCGACCAAAGAAGAGAAGGTCATCTTTTTGAATGCCTGAGCGAGTATGAAGGTCCCGTCGGGATTCTCGTCCAATATAAAGGGAATAATAAACATGGCGGAGAAAAAGTTCCAAAACCTGAAGTCTCACGATCGCCACGTGATTATGACGCAATTGCTTCCGATTGCTTTGAGGGGCTCCTGCCGGAAAATGTTCGAGTAGCCATTGTGAAGCTATGTGCATTCCTCAATGCAATCTCTCGAGAAGGTAATCAATCCAGAAGTTCTACCACGGTTACGGAACGATGTGATCCAATGTCTTGTCGGTTTCGAGTTGGTGTTCCCGCCATCCTTCTTCAATATTATGACGCACCTCCTGGTTCACCTAGTCGATGAGATTTCCATTCTCGGTCCTGTATTTCTACACAATATGTTCCCCTTCGAGAGGTTCATGGGAGTATTAAAGAAATATGTTCGTAACCGTGCTAGGCCGGAAGGAAGCATCGCCAAGGGCTATGGAAATGAGGAGGTAATTGAGTTTTGTGTTGACTTTGTTCCCGACCTTAAGCCGATTGGTCTTCCTCAATCGCGGCACGAGGGGAGACTAAGTGGAAAAGGCACGATCGGAAGGAAATCAATGATATGTATGGACGGCCATTCTCCGACTGAAGCACACCACACGGTTCGACCAATTCCAGCTTGGTGGCTCCGTACTTTGAGAAACACAAGAATATTTTACGCTCGGACAACCACGGGAAGCTCGAATCCTGGATTAGGAAGGCCCACATGGAGACTTTCGGCAGTTGGTTGAGAAAACATTTAATGAGTGACAATAAGGTTGTAGATCAGCTGTACATGTTGGCCAAGACACCATCTTCGACTATAACGACTTTCCAAGGGTACGAGATAAATGGGAATACATTTTACACGATCGCCCAAGATAAAAAGAGCACCAACCAAAACAGTGGTGTCCGCTTTGATGCGAGCAACCGAGAATGGGCAAAAGGTCACATATTATGGTTACATAGAGGAGATATGGGAACTTGACTATGGACCCTCCTTTAGGGTCCCTTTGTTCCGGTGCAAATGGTTCAAGCTAACGGGAGGTGGGGTAAAGGTGGACCAGCAATACGGAATGACAATGGTGGATTTCAACAATCTTGGTTATCTTGACGAACCATTCGTCCTAGCGAAAGATGTCGCTCAGGTTTTCTATGTGAAGGACATGAGTAGCAAACCGAGGAAACGGAAAGATAAGAAAACGATCAGTACATCGTTCGATGATCCAAAGCGCCACATTGTTCTTTCGGGGAAAAGAAACATCGTGGGAGTGGAGGACAAGACAGACATGTCGAGAAGATTATAATATGTTTGCTGAAATTCCGCCCTTCAAAGTGAACACCGACCCAAGCATTAAGTTAAATGATGAGGATGCTCCATGGATACGGCACAATCGTAAGCAAGCGGGGACACAAGGGAAGAAATGATGTGTAATAATTTATTGTACCAAACTTTGTTGAATGAATCATGTGAATTATATTACCCGTGATGTGTTTGGTGTCCATTTTCGAATGATTCAATTGACTCGAGATAGCACCGATGATACATGAAATTTGGAGTGACTAAGTCATACTCCTGCATACATGAAATTTGGAGTGACTAAGTCATACTCCTGCATATAGGAAATTTGGAGTGACTAAGTCATACTCCTACATACATGAAATTTGGAGTGATTTAGTCATACTCCTGCCTAGGCGTATAATATGCATACTCGTAGTCTTCATAGCCGCCGCCATTGTACTGGTAGTCGTCGCCTTCTAAGTTGCCGGCGTCGTCGTCGCTGCTGTCGTCGCTGTCGTCGGGCGGCGCTCGTGGCTCGAACTGAGGGTAGCGCAGGCGGGGGATATCGCCGGCCGTGATGTAGTCCATGACGCTCGCGGAGTCCGGCCGTACCACCATAGCCGACGGCCGGCCTCGTGGAAGTTTCCGGGAGGCGGACCGTCCTCCTCATACCAGCGAGCGCCCTCTCACGCCGATTGATGAAGAAGGCGTCCCAAGTATGCTCGGTTATCGGGATGCCGGCGGGGATTCATCCGCTGCTCCGGCGTGAGGTCGAGGTAGTAGTGGTTCGTGATGGCCGCCGGCGCGCAGTACCACGAGGGACGGGAGGGACCGGCACGCCGCCGGCGCTTAGGCTCCGGCCGGCAGGGACGCGGTAGCCCGGAGGGCAAGGGTAGTTCGAGGCGCAAAGCTCCTCCACCTGCCTGGTAGGTTAGAGTGGGTGCGGTGGAAGCCATGAGAGAGTGATGAGAGATTGTAGAGATGTGATGCTGGCCAAGCCGGGCTACCTATATGTAGTGACAAATGGCGGGAAAAATGGGAGCGGGAAGACAGGAGGCGGGAAGAAAGAGGCGGGAAAAAAATTGGCGGGAAGAAATTGGCGGGAAAAAATTGGCGGGAAGAAAGAGGCCGGAAGAAATTGGCGGGAAACAATTGGCGGGAAGAAAGAGGCGGGAAGACAGGGAAGAAATGGCGGGAAGACGAGGAGGGAAGAGGGGGTCGGCGGAAAGAGGCGGGAAGAGGGGGCCAACGAACTTTTGAATTGAATTAGTTTTATTTTTATGAATTTTTGATAATTTGTATTTTTAAATTTTTGAATTGAATTAGTTTTATTTTTCTGAATTTTTTGATATATTATTTGTATTTTTAAGATTTTGAATTGAATTAGTTTTATTTTTATGAATTTTTTGATATATTATTTGTATTTTTAAGATTTTGAATTGAATTAGTTTTATTTTTATGAATTTTTTGATATATTATATGTATTTTAAACATTTTGAATTGAATTAGTTTTATTTTTCTTAGTTTTTTGATATATTATTTGTATTTTTAAGATTTTGAATTGCATTAGTTTTTTTTTCTGATTTTTTTGATATATTATTTGTATTTTTAAAATTTTGAATTGAATTAGTTTTATTTTTCTGATTTTTTTGATATATTATATGTATTATATGATTTTCAAAAAAGAAAAAAAATTTCAAAAAAGAGCTTTAGTCGCGGTTGGCCTGGCCAACCGCGACTAAAGGTCCTTGCGCGCGGGAAAATAAAAACGGGCGAAAATACCTTTAGTCGCGGTTGGGGTCCCCAGCCGCGACTAAAGGTACCCCTTTAGTCGCGGTTGGCGACCCCAACCGCGACTAAAGGGGGGTCCCTATATATTCGCGCACGGCGAACCGCCGCGCCATTCTTCTTCCTCCGCCCGAACTGCGCATCGATCTGAGACGCCGCGCCGCCCTCGTCGTCTCCACGCCGTCCTCTCGTCGTCTCCACGCCGTCGCCGGCGTCATCGTCTCCGCGCCGTCGCCGCCATCGCCGCCCTCCATCTTCTCTTCTCGCCACGCCCCGGCCCGTAAGGATCCCTCCAAACAAACGCGCGCGCGCCGCCGCCCGTGCCGCGCCGCCGTGTCGCCCGCGACCGCCGCGCCACTGAGAGGAAGGGGCGGCGCCGCACGAGAGGAAGGGGCGGCGCCGCACGAGAGGAAGGGGGGCGGCGCCGCCGGCCAGAGAGAGAGGCGCGCGCCGGCCAGTACATGGGGCGCCGCGCGCGCGGCCGGCGCACCCCCGGCCAAATTTTTTTTTCTTTTTTTTTAGTTTTAGTTCTTGTTAATTTCGAAATTAAAATTAACTAAAATTGGACTTAAAAAAAACTAAAATTGAATCATCATATCTGAATTGTTTTGTTTTGTTGGTTAGACACAAAATAAAACTTTGTTAACCTAAATTTTGTTAACCTAAAATTTTGTTAACCTAAAATTTTGTTAACTTAAATTTTGTTAACTTAAATTTTGTTAGCCGGTCGATAACTAAGTACTTAACTCACAATTTGTTAACCTAAAATTTTGTTAACTTAAATTTTGTTAGCCGGTCGATAACTAAGTACTTAACAAAAAAATACTTAACAAAAAATAGTACTTAAAAATTAAAACTTCAAAATTTGTAACTTACAAATTGTAACTTAAATGAAAAATAGTTTTAAGTAATTTGTTACTTCAAATGGGGCATACCGGCCGGCCCGGCCAATTTTTTTTCTTTTTTTTTTAGTTTTAGTTTTTGTTAATTTCGAAATTAAAATTAACTAAAAATTGAGACTTATAATTTGAGACTTAAAAAACTACAAGAAGACATAAAATTTGAGACTTAAAAATTTGAGACTTAAAATTTTAGACTTAAAATTTGAGACTTAAAATTAACTAAATAATTGAGAGTTAAAATTTTGAGACTTAAAAAACTAAAAGAAGACTTGTAATTTGAGACTTAAAATTTTGACTTTTTTGACTTAATAATTTTGACTTAAAATCTTGACTTAATAAAACGTACTAGATCTAGGGGGGAGACGGAGGCCCGAAGGCCGGCCGGGGCGCGCGCCACACACACGCATTAGGACGGCGTGCCACACACACGCACTAGGGCGCCGAGGACACATAACTTAACCACCGCGCGAGGGTTATGTGTCCTCGGCACCGCCACCGCCCTTTCGCCACCGCCCTTTCACCACCGCCACCGCGCGCGTATGCGAGGGGGAGCGAGCCCCTCGTCGCCCCCTCCGCATACGCCTCCCTCTCCGTGACGCCGTCGTCTACCGCCCCGTCTCGCGCTCTTCCGCGACACCCTCTCCCAACCCCTTCCAGCTCGCCGGCCCCCTCCTTTTTGCCACCGCCCTTTTGCCACCGCCACCACCCCTTCTTCACTTAATTAATTTGTTTTGACTACATGTTTTCAGGACTGACATATGGCGGACGATAGAGCTGACCCGATTCTGGACAACTATGATCCGGACGCTGAAGACCATATGTTCGGCATCATAAAAGGCGATATTCCATATGTGCCGACCGGAGAAGAAGAAGATGATATCTCTTCTTATCTGAACCTTGAGTGTGAAGATGAAGGGCGCCGTCGGCAAGCGGATGATGCCGAAGAAACGTCGATAAACGACGATCTTCAATTGGAAGTAGCAACCACCTCCGGCGCCGAGGTATATATATATATATACATATTGAGCGTCTGGTGATACAACTAACTGATTTGAATAAATGTGTGTGTACTAACGCGCGCGACTCTCTTTCTTATTTTAGCCCTCGGCCGGATCGTCGAAAAAATCGAGTACGTCGTCAAAGCGTGGCGCAACCAAGACGATGAAAGCAGGAGAAACATGCACCATCGATGTTGTCGATGAAGCAACCGGCGAGGCCGCTGGAGCCCAGCAAGAACGCCACCAAGTTTGTCGGCCAATGCGGAGCCGTTGTTAGAGACAACGTCTCGATCACCCGCCAGGAGTGGAATGAGCCAAAGAAGGCACGTGTTGGTTTCACTTTTGTCGATAAGAGAGAAAAAAAGATTGCTTCAACAAGCTTATGGAACATTTCGTTCTACCTCCGGAATACCGCAAATACGATGAGGAGGGTAACAAGATTGCGGAAAACAAGGAGAGGCGCAAGCTAGTCAAACGAGTTCGCTCTTTCTAGGATGGCCAACGCATTCGGAAATACAAGCAAAATCTAGCCCATGACTTTGTCAACCAGGGCAAGACTCCGGATTTCATAGGACAATATGAGAAACTGCAACATGATTGGCCAGAATTTGTGAAGCAAAAGAAATCGGAGCAGTTCCTTGAACTATCGAGAAAAAATAAGGAAAATGCGGCCAAGAAGGAGTACAATCATAAAATGGGGCCAGGGAGGGTATCGCTTTTGGCAGCCTAAGTGGGAGAAGATGGAGAACGAGGCTGAGGGCGCGAGGAATCCGTCCAGGTACGGAGGGATGGGACCCAAGGGCCAAAAGCTGGTGGTACGGGCATGGGGGATCGGCGAACCCGGAGACGGGGAGTGTGTTTATCGGGGCAAAATAATTACACCCACCCAAAAGCTTATTGAGGCAATGAGGGAGGCTCAAGAGGGGAGGATCGGGTTCAACGGAGAGAACGACGCCACGACAAAAGCCCTCGGGAATCCCGAACACGGAGGACGTATACGAGGCATGGGGCCCATTCCGTGGAAAATAGGGTTCCCCGGAACGATGACCCGTACGGTTACGAAGCCGTAAGAGAAAGATGGATCGGGATGCGGATGTTGTGGCGAAGTTGGTAACCGAAATGGATGTGATGAAGAAAACCGTGAGTGTACTAGTCGCCGAAAGAGATGCAGCTCGGGCGCGACATGCTCGAAGATCATCCAATGGATCTCGGAAGCCAGCGAGAGAAGAAGCGAGCGTGGCTTCCACGGAGGCCTCACCGGGCTGGTGCACCGACGATAGAAATTACTGCACCGGAGCCTGCGGTGGTCGAAATTACTGCACCGGAGCCTCCTCGCTACCCCGTGGACGATATAAAGGAGATGAAAGCATGTCATCTGTATTATCCTATCGGGAACATGTCCATGAAGGTAGCCATCGGCGGTGCTTTACCACCGGAGCACTCCACCACAACAACCCCATTCAAGATGGCTATGCTCGTGTGACGGTGGAGGAGATAGTCCAACGGTTTGAGGACCTGGACATTGACATTGCTACACCTGAAGGGGTGAAAAGACTTGGAGATGTCAAGCGCCGAGTTCATTCTATGGCGGAAGAAATTTATCAAGTTTCCGGGCGAGGCGCCAACAAGTCCACCCCGTACGGTGGTGGTGGTGGCGGTGGCGGTGACGGTGGCGGTGGCGGTGGCGGTGACGGTGGCGGTGGCGGTGACGGTGGCGGTGGTGCTTCACCTAATACACCTCATTCACGTCGGCCCACGCCGCCGCCCCCGGTCCTCGTCCGGCGGGTGATCGGACACCGGTACCGCCCCCAATCCACCTCCGGCGAAGAAGCGAAGCAGTCCTGGGTTATTAACCCGGACCCTTACGTACCTAAGAAAACAAAGGTACCGGAGGTATCACCGAAGCCTCTCCCCACGAGGCCTTGGGAAAGTAGTGCCGAGGAAGTCGAGGCGGGCGCGGCTGCTGATTTAGAGAAATGGAAGGCGAGCGTCAAGAGGAAAATAGAGGGCGAGCCCAAGCCGGTATATTCGACAAGGAAAAGCGATGGGCTAAGTCATTTTTGAACACACCGTCCCAAGCCGCGAAGAATCTGCTCGACGACTATTTACGTGAACTTCGTAGGCAAGCACTCGCGTTCAAGAACGAGGAAAGAGTTGGCGGAGAAGAAAGCCGTGAAGGACGAGGCCGAGTCAAAATTAGAAAGGGGAAAGAAGTTGCCCAGCTCGGGGAACAAAGTAAACAATCGATCGCCCCGCTCATAGTGCAAGCCGCCGATCCGGATGCCCCCGATATCATAGCAGCTGCGGCAGCTTATGGATTGACCGTAACGAGTGCCGGAGAACAAGCGGCCGAGTTAGGTATCACTCTTCGTGCACTCGCTAGGCCTTGATGAGGCGCCAATGAAGGACGTAGTATTTACATATGTGAAGAATGGCCCTCTCGTCGAGCCTGCGCGGAGAAGGGGATCTACCTCGACAAATGCTAGGTCTGCTAAATTGGTACAAGGGTTACATAAAACATAAAAACGCCAAAGACTATATCTATGCGGAAGTTAGATATGAGCATCACTTCAAACATTACTGGGTACAAATTCCTCTGAGTGAATTGTTCCAGTCTGTTCAATCTGCGCGACCTCGACAAATCTATCATCGGTTGCTACGTTACGTAAGTGATTTATTAATTTCTACCCCATCTCGTTCATTGCACTGCACTGTCCTAACTATCTTGTTGTGTACGCTATTATGCGAGAATGAAGAAGCGGGAAATGCGAATAAGGAACATCCATGATGTTGGGTTCATTGACCCACACATCGTTAATTCACATGTGTTAGAACACCACCCCGCCGACGTGGAGGATGACCTGTGGCGGTTTATTAGAAAACAGCAACGAGAAAAGTGATATTCTATTTCCTTACCATTTTGGGTGAGTGTTTCTGTCTTGAGCACATTCTCTTTTGTTTACTCCATGCATGGTATGTGGCTAATCGATGAGTTATGCATGATCGTGCATGTATCGTGTCCGCAGGTTCCACTTGGATTCTTATGGTAATTAAAGTTCAGACCTCCTCGGTTCTCGTCCACGACTCTCCGAATATGGATCCGGCGCTTTGGGGCGACATGAGAAAAATGATGCAAAAGTAATTATTTTCATTCATTTGCGCTCTATATCGATCGGCCTATTTCGTTCATCATTTCCTAATATCAAGTAACTAATTAATAACTCTCTTGTTTATTTAATTTTCTTTGCCTCGTAGGGTTTGGAGACGGTTCGTAGATACCAAGGTCGGTGAATTCAAAAAAGAGCTACATTTTAAAATGGCGGTGCGGACGGCGGGGATACTCGGCCACCGGGGACCAACCTATGTGGATACTATGTTTGTGAGAGGATCCGGAGATACTGCAATGAGCGGGACCGGACGTGTGAGAACAACATCCTGAGGAATAACCTCCGGAAGACGCTTAGTCCGGAAGCTCGCTTCCGACCACTTCAAGAGGAACTAGCTGGATGGTTGGCGAGGAAGTCATCGATCCTAAAGGAGAACACTATTACGATGACGTAGAACTTTATATGCACCGGAATTTGTAACTAACTTGTTCAAAATTGTATATGGTCATCCGATATTGAATATATATTGTATATGGTCATCCGATATTGAATATATATTGTATATTCCTCTTGAATTCTTTTTGGTTCTAATTTCAAATTTGTTTGAAATTGTACATTCATATGCATGTATGTATACAGTACCGTAGAATATGTGAAACTCCTTCAAAATTAAAACCCAAAAGAAATAAAATAATACAAATTAAAAAGAAACCAGATTTAGGGGGAGGGGGGCTAAAACCCTAAACCCTGCGGAGGCCTTTAGTCGCGGTTGGCCTAAATATGTGAAACTCCTTCAGAATTAAAACCCAAAAGAAATAAAATAATACAAATTAAAAAGAAACCAGATTTAGGGGGAGGGGGCTAAAACCCTAAACCTACGCGGAGGCCTTTAGTCGCGGCTGGCCAGAAGAACCGCGACTAAAGGTCCTCCGCCCTGGCGCTCGCCTGCGGCCCACGTGGACGGGCCTTTAGTCGCGGTTCGTAAGGAACCGCGACTAAAGGGGGGGGCCTTTAGTCGCGCAGCTTTGGTCGCGGTTGCGCCACCGCGACTAATGGCAGTTGCCAACCGCGACCAAAGCCCTTTTTTCCACCAGTGCGTGAATTGCTTCAAGCTGCTAGCTAGATTATTCCTTGTAAGAGAGAAGCCAGCATACCCAAAAGCAGTGTCAGTTCTCAGTAGTCAAGGGAAATAAGCTGCACAACATGGATATATTAACCCAAACTCTCCCCACCAAAATCAGGAGAGAAGCCAAACTTTCGCATGTAGATAATATTGGGAGTCACCAACTGCAATGATTTGGCCCTAATGCTGAGTCACACTATCCAGATCCCGGCAAATGCCAGACCACGACAAGCAGCAAGAGCTCTCCTAGGATGTACACAGCCAAAGACACCACGCAGCGGATGCTTCATGCTTGAAAATCCATCTTGGCTTCAGGGAAGAAGAGGTCGAAGAGTAAGTTGAAGGAAGAGTTTGCTATTACACAACGGGTGTTCCTCTATGGTTAAGTCTACATCTATTAGTTTGTGGCTCCACTTCTATTTAATCGCTCTAAAAAGAAAATAAAATGCTTGGTGCATAAAGCCTTGGAAAATGATTTTTGGGTCTCCCAAATCAACACTCTTGATTGTCTCTCCTTTGACTACATTGCTCAATTTTACAAGCTTTGGAAAATGCTCACCTCCATTCACATGGACCCTCAAGCTTTGGTTGCTATTAGGCAAAATCGGCTTACGAGATGAAAATTTTGGGCTCACCGACTCTCTGATGCCTTCCTTGGTTTGAAAACCTTGGGCACCTCCGAGATGCAAAATCTTTGCATGGTAGATCCTACAAAACAGGGTTTAGACGGCGGATAGACTTGCATGGGGAGGATGCAATTTTTTGCCTGTGTAAGATTTGCAATCAACACCATGAGTCGGCTGCCCACCTACTATTCAAGTGCAGTTTCTCGATTCGTGTGTGGTCCAACTTAAAGTCTTGGCTTGGTCTTGAGGACATTAATTCGTCAAGTTGGCATGGTGTCCATTAATTCCGTCAAGAGTGGTGGATTGAGGCCATACACAAGAGAGGACAATCAAGAAATGCATTGGCCCCGCTTTGAATGCTCGTTTCTTGGGAGATTTACAAGGAAAGAAATGTATGAGTTTTTTGAAACCAATCCATTACCGTCGCTATGTTTGTTTCGAAAATAAAAGAGGAGGCGGCTATGTGGTTCTTGCCGGTGCCAAAGCTTTAAGTAATGTAACGTCGCGAGAGTAGCTCTCTAGTATTTGTGGTCTTGTCCTCTTTGGCAAAGACGGGTTTGTAAGACTTCTAAAAACCTCTCTTAAGTAGTGAAAATGGTAAATCTTTTGCTTTGTTTCAGAAAAACATCTACTACTTTGTCTCTTTCAACCTATGGTTACATCACCATTAGCTAGATTGTTCCAAACCCTAACTCTTCTTCTCTAAATCTTGTTGATGACATCCAAGATAGTGAAATATTGATGTATGTTTAATGGCTTCAAACTATGGAGAAAACAATTGATGATAAGGAAATAAGATTTTAATACATGTTACAATTTGTATTAGTGAAGTCTTTACACAAAGTACTCCTTAGTTTTCCATGTTAAAATTTGGTGTCGTTGAATTCTTACTTTTTTTTTTTGCTATTGTGGTTGTAAAAACATATTTTAGATGACATACATTGGCTTTAGTTCGGCATCTGGTACCTCCATATATGTTCCTGCCTGTTGCATATGTTCCTGCCTAGCTGAGAACTAACTTCGTGCTCAGTCAAGTTCTACACCATTTGATTTGCATCGTGATTTGTCCTACTTATAAGTTGTAACTTGAGTTGCAACTGAGATTTGATGACATCACCTGACTAAGAACGAAGTTTTTTTTTTTTGAAAATGAACGAAGTTAGTACTCAGTCGAAATAGTCACACCCTTAATTTTGTGATGAGCAACTATATCAGCGGGGCCACAGGGGTTTTTAAAGTTGTACTCTATTCCGCATCAGTTTTCAATATCAGGTTATGCGCTAATTGCCCAAGAACTAAACATCAGCTGTGATAAGTTCCTCCTAGCATTTGGGCATAAAAAGGAAGGTGAAGTTGTACTTTATTCCGCTGCAGTTTTCATACCACACGTTATGTGTGTGTTCTGATTGCCCAACATCAGCTGTGATTACATCTAGCATTTGGGCATATCAGATGGCGGTGGGAGCAGTTTCTCATTGGGATTGCTACCATCCTGCACTAGCCAAGCCATTTTCAGCCCCCACGCCGTATGCACCGCGAAATGGCAATGCATGAACCATACACCTGCGTCAGGGGCACACATGAATTTTTGTTATTAGTTAGGTTGCTCTGTCTCACGTGTAGATTGTATAATTGTAACTTTAGGTGGTACCTGGATTATCAGCAAGGAAGCGAATAGCCACCCAGCCGCCGGGAGGCACGCTGACGGTGTTCCGCTCGACGGGGTCGACGAGATTGAACTTGGCCGGATCGGTGGTCGGGTCGTAGTTGCCGAACCCTTGCCCGACCACAAAGAAGTTGTAGCCGTGAAGGTGCAGGGGGTGGCTCTCGAACCCGACGATGCTGGTGTCCTGCATCACCAGCTCCACCGAGGTGTTGTAGGGCAGCACGAGCAGCCTGGTCCCCGTACCCAGGTTGCTGTTGTTCGGTGGTGTCCCCGTGTAGTTGAACGGCAAGAGTGGCATGGCCGGGAAGTCTGGCTGGTAGACGCCTGTGGACTGGTCGGTGAAGTGCGATTGCAGGAGCGCCTTGGAAGGGAGAATGAACGAGACGTTGTTCACGGCTGCCGCGTACTGCCCGCCGTGGAAGCCCTGGCACGTCGCGTTCTCGGGACACGGGAGTGTGCCAAGGCTGATCGTGAAGAAGAACCGCTTGTCCACTGACCGCGGCACGGCCGCCGGGTACTCCAGCGTGTTGAGACTACAGAGCTTGGTTATGAAGCTGACGACGAATTTGGTGTCGTTGAAGGGAGGCAGTGTCGGGCTGAAGATCGGCAGCTCCTTGCGGAAGCTTGATGTGGACGGGTTGCGGTACTCGAGGATGCCACTGACGGTGGTGTTGTCGAAGTAGGCGGGGGGACGGTCGACGGAGTATCCTGTGGCGGACATGTAGAAGCTGGCGTTGGGGTATAACAGCTTGGTGGTGAGGAGGACGTTGGTGGTCTGGCCCGAGGAGATGACCAGTGTGTCGACGGTGAGGGGCTTGACGTAGACGGCGTCAACCTCGACGATGGTCAGGGTGTGGTTGGCGACGGAGAAGAAGAGCTCGTCGTTGAGCGCGGCGTTGACGAGGCGCAGCAGGTACATCTTCCCTGGCGCCACCTTCAGCTTGAACGTGTCTTTGACGGAGCAGCTGTAGAGCGGCCCGGGAAGGCCGTTGATGGTGTATGCGTCGGAGATATTCGGCGGTCCGCCAACCTTCAGCGCCTGGCTCATCACCTCCTCCGTGTCGGCCCTCCACCACTCACCTGCAAAACCCAACAGATTAAGCCTTCGTGATGGCCGACGCTCGAAACACTGAGAATGCATGCATCAGGGCTCACCGAAGATGACTGGGACCTCCTTGTGCGGCGCCGGGAAGGGGTAAGGGACACCGCGCTTGGGGAGGATGATGATGGCACCGTAGACGGTGGAGCGGAACCAGGAGATGTGCGCGTGCCACCACAGCGTGCCGCGCTGCCCGGTGACGGTGAACCGGTACACGTACGTCTGGCCCGTCTGGATCGGGCACTGCGTGATGTACGCCGGCCCATCGGCCCAGCCCGTCCGCAGCTGCCGGATCCCGTGCCTGCAACACGACAACAGCGATAAGCTTGACGACGGTAGCCGTTACTACTAGTTAGGCTGGTGCCAACGCGGGCTGGAGGGCGGGCGGTACCGCCCGCGACGGGGCGAGAGGCTAGCGGCGGGCGGTGGTTCCACCGCCCGGCGGTAGGGGCGGTACCGCCCGCCTATAGCCCGCGTTGGAGGCGAGAGCGGGGCGAGAGGGAGGCAATATCGGTGCTAGTGGGGGCGATAGGGAGGAGAGAGAAGTGAGAGCTGATACTATAGCCCGTGCACTGGCACCGTGGGGTGAGAGTGGGGTGAGAGTGAGGGTAAAAGCTGACGTGGCAAGGCTATAGTGGGGTGATGCATTGGCACCAGCCTTAAAAGCTAGAGCTAGCTACCGGCCGTTTAAAAGGAGCTAAGCAGGAACTGATTCAAGTGAGCTTGGTCACAGCTGAACATACGTTACCACCACTATTAATCGATCGGGAAAAAACATACGTTACTAGTAAAAAGCTAAGGCTAGTTGAAAGTCAAGTGTACCAGTGAATTGTCATGTTGTGTGCGACGTGGTTGGTGACGCGTACGTGGAGGCGGTCGCCTTCCCTGGCGACGATCTCCGGCCCCGGGAACCGCCCGTTCACCGTCACGATGCTCTTGGTGCCGCACAGCCTCGTCACGTTCGCCATCTGCACCTGCACGCACATCTCCTGATCTCCATTAACAAGCACCAATCAAGAACACACCACCGTACGCGGGTGTGATAAAAATCAGCAAATCCACCATGCAGATTACTATGAAGGAGCTAGCTAACTAACTAGTGGAAGGGGAGACGTACGTTGAAATGGTAGTGCCTGGTGATGCCCTGCGCTTGGATGATGAGCAGTGTCAGGGTTGCTGCCACGAGGAGAGAGCATGGACGAAAACCGGAGGAGATCATGGTCACGGCGCTCATGGTGTCTACCTAGCTAGCTATAGTCTTGAGCTCGAGGAGAGCAGATGGTCGACCAGGTAATGGGGAATGGAGTGAGTGCCGGAATGGAGCGCCCTCGAGCTTGTATATATAGCACTAGAGTAATGTTAGTCCACTAATAGAACAAGTTTAATAAATGAGTGTGACTTAGATGCTCGTGCTCTATGTGATGAGTGATAAATATAAAGCATAAAAGGAGCATACCAAAACAAAACAAAAACTTAAATAGAACTAGGCGTGACATTGCAATCCTATTTATATTCTATCCATGCTTGTTCAGCACTTTGCTAATTGAGAAGTCCCGAAGCATGTCGAAGGGCTGTCCCTTAACTTAAAATACACCAAAAACGATCACAATACAAGTGCAAATAATATGGAACCAATGAACCATTAGAAACCTTATATATACTAAAGAAAAGTACATAATTCAGTTCGCAACAAATAATAGTACATAATTAATTGGATTCCGAGGCTTCCTTGTTGCCATTTGCTAATCTCTCTCCCCAATCAAGTGTCGGGTGCTCTTTGTCTTTGTCTCATGCTGCTGATTTTGATTTGATTTATTTCCCGCCTCTTCCCGTTAGCTTCCTAGTTTTTGGGTACGTGCGGTGGATTTTCTGTTAAGCCCGTGGATGGCTCTATCATGAAGGTTGCTTCACGATTGGAGGAACAAAACTACGCGACATCTCCTCTTCGTCATGTCCCTGCCTTTTTTTGCCACAACACGCAGAAAACTGCTAACTCTGGATCTTGCTATTGCTGGCATCATGCCCTCTCTTGTTCGGCCTATCCAACGGTTCCAGGGGGGTGCTCTCCCCATGGGCTGCAAGGCAGTTTGACTTCTGTTGGAGAGGCTAGTCTCCTCGTCACAAAGACTGCGTCGTGGCTATCCTGCTGCAGTGGGGGACCAAGGATCGAGATACATCCACCTTCTTCTTCCATGTGCTTACTTAAATGCCCACCTGTACGCCAGTATGTGCCCTTGCTATTCTGCCCCTTTTAGGTCTCCCCATCCCTCCCTTTGTGTTGCACCTTTCCATCCTACATCCTGCCCTTCAAACTTTTCTACATGTAGACATCAATGTTTAGTTTTGGATCATTTATTATATTTTTTAGGGAATCGGTCCAGTGCCAGCTATGTTTTTTTGTAACCACACGTCCACTTCCATTATGCCAACCCTTCCATCTTGCCTCCTAACTTTTCCTCGTTATCCCAAGGGTCTCCCTCCTCTTCCCAGTCTCTCGTTTGTATATAGAGTACAAATGAGCAGATGATCGACCGGGTGATAGGAAGTGAAGCAAATGATGAAACATCCAGGCTGAATGCACCGTCGCCTATGGGAAAAAGTCCATTCGCTGGAAGTAAAAAAAGGCAAATAGCCAAAGAAAGAGATCAAATGTTGAGCTAGTAAAACCGGACAAATAGAACATGACATCGAGCAATGCTAGGAATAACCATAGAATAACTTGCATTGGACAACAATAATACCCATAGAATAGTCACCGCTAGCGTAAAGAGTAATCATAGAACAGTAAACCCTAGAACCAAAACAAAGAGTAGAACATATGATTTTTTCCAAGTATCACATACACTAAAAGCAATCCAATATAAACATTAGGCACTGCTCACTATTACTTTGGATCCATACAAAAACCAAATCAAGTTGGAATAGATAATCAACTTAATAAATTACAAAATCCTAACCTATCAAAGCTTCTCAAAATCCTTGCCACTTCCAACTCTAATACATATCAATTAAATCATACCAAAGCTAAAAATAATTTTGGGAATAGAAACAAATAAAGAGAAACTAACATTCTTATTGGCATTGTCCAAAATAGACTAAAGGACAGGAAAATTTGTAGAAAAATGACCTGCCATTTTTGGTAAGTCACTATGAGTCAAAACCTTGAGTCAATTGACCATTGAAAATATCCCCTAGCACAACTGGAGTGAAGTTTTAGACAAAAATGATCCAAACATGTAAAAAGTTCAGAAAACAAACTCTCGGAGAAACTATTTCACTTATCTAACCTTTTTAAGTAACGCCTATGGAAAAGACGCTATGCTCAATAGTGTAGCGCCTCTCCCAAAGACGTGGCACACCTTGCCAGCATGGCACGCAAGTCCTATAGTACATAGTGTAGCATCCAAGGGAATTTTTTTGCACTACTCTTTATATAAAACGGTTATCGATAATTGATAGAACACTATAGTAGCTGAGGTGATTGAAAGCCTTTGCTGACTACTACTAGGTCGTGGGTTTGAATTCCTAGACCATCGATTCTTATTTTATTTTATCAAGTATAGGCATCGCTTTATAAAAGAGTAGTATACTGTCTTTCCCTTAGTCGCTATACTATGTACTGTAGCACCGTCCACCAAGACGCTACCAAAAAGACTACCCGGACCCACGTGCCTTGGAAGAGACGCTATACTATTGAGCATAGCGCATTTGCCATAATGCAACTTTAAAAGGTTAAATCAGTAAAATCATTTTGCCAAACGTTTATATTGAGCATTTGCCATGTTTAGGTCAGTTTCGTGAACAAAATCTGCTGGAATTGGCTCGTTTCGATGGGATCTCGGTGAGATTGGAAAATCTAATTAAAGAGACGGAAGCAGCATGCGGCGGCCTTGAGCGAGGCACTATGGAGCTGCCGCTTCGGCGCGTACAGGGACGGCGAATCCTATTCTCCGCCAATTGCGGCCCCTATCTGGGGGGCCGCACAAGGCATTCTAAGTTTGGGCCCGGCCCATTAGGGGTGCTGGTGTTTACTTCCTGGTTTTTCTTCAATTTCTTCTGCTTTTTTCGGTTCTCTACAGTTTTCTCGGTTTTTCCTTTTTCTTCTAGTTTTTTTCGTTTTTTGTTGGTCTGTTTTCTTTGAATTTCTAAAAGCCTGAATATTTTTTCGATTTGAACATTTTTTTAGTTTTTTGAATATTTTTCACTTTTAATTTTTTTTAGATCTGACCAATTTATATTTTTGAACAATTTTCTTATTTGATTTTAAAAAAAATTTGAACATATTGAAAATTTGAATATTTTCCAGGAACTTCTTCTGCTCATGGAATTTTTTTGTTATTCGCTAATTGGTTCACTGTCTTTTTTTGGTCACAACCTTTTTTTGCTCCTCGTATGTTAGTTCACGACATTTTTATGTTTCATGATATTTTTTTGTTCACGGCCTTTTTTAATCAATTCACGATTCTTTTTGTTCACAATTTTTATTCTTCGCAAATTGGTTCATGGTATTTTTCTAGTCACCTTCTTTTTCTGTTCTTAGTAAGTTAGTTCAAGGCCTTTTTTGTTCACGAAATTTTTCTGTTCGCAACATTTTTCAGTTCATGATCTTTTTTTTGTTCATGAATATTTTTTATTCTTCATAAATTGGTTCATGGCTTTTTTCTAGTCATGACCTCTTTTATGTTCTTCATAAATTAGTTCACGGAATTTTTTATGTTCACAACATTTTTCTGTTCATGGATTTTTTCAGATCATGAACTTTTTTATTCTTGGATTTTATGTTTGTTCTTTACAAATTGGGTCTCGCCTTTTTCTAGTCATGGTCTTTTTCTGTTCTTCGTAAGTTGGTTCACGGGCTTTTTCTGTTCATGTCATTTTTCCTGTTCATGGTCATTTTTTAGTTCAGGGCCTTTTTTTGTTCACGGGTTTCATTTTTTTCTTCCGAAATTTGTTCACAGACTTTTACTATTCAATAAAAAAAATTGCAAACTATTTTTGGATTTTTAGTTCACAAACTTTTGGTGCACCAACTACTATTTTTTTCATTGCATTCATATTTTTCATTTTCATTATTTTTGTCCCAATGTTTGTTTTCCATTCATGATGTTTTTTTGCTCATTAAAATGGTTCACCCATTATATTTTGATTTTTAGTTCACCAACTTTTGGCGCACTCACTTCCTAGTTTTTGTGTTCAATTAATTTAGGTGCATTTTTTAATTTTTTGAGCGCCTACAATTATTTTTGTTCCTCGTCTTTCTTTGTTTAGTTTAATTGGTTCGCTAAAATATTTTATTTAATATCGTATATGGTTTCCGTCAACTATCTACTGAATTTTTTACTTAAATATTTTGACTCTCCAAGTAATACTTTTAAATATGATAAAATTGTTTATTTTTGGACATCTAGTGCTGAAAGGAAATCTTAACCTATGGTTTGGATTCAGGAAAACTCAAAACTAGATTGTGTCATGGAGAGATTTAATGTGCATACCTATAGCATCTAGGTCAACATACATCATCATCAGGTTCTTCTCTGATTTCAATCTCACTTGCAGTGAAATTTTTCTTCAAGGTGGAACTCGATGAAAAATTTCTTCAAGGAAGAACTCGACGAATTTTTCTTCAAGGTGGAACTCGATGAAAATTTCTTTAAGGAGGAACCCGACGAAATTTTCTTCAGGGAGAAACTCGACGAAATTTGCTTCAAGCAAGAACTCGACGAAATTTTCTTCAAAAGAGAACTCGACAAAATTTCCTTCAAGAGAGAACTCGACAAAAATTTCTTAAAGGAGAAACTCGATGAAATTTTCTTCAAGAGAGAGCCTGACGAAATTTTCTTCAAGAGAGAACTCGATGACATTTTCTTCAAGTAGGAACTCGACAAAAATTTCTTCAAGGAGGAATCCAACAAAATTATATTCAAGAGAGAACCCGACAAAAATTTCTTCAAGGAGGAACCTGACAAAATTTTATTCAAGAGAGAACCCGATGAAATTTTCTTCAAGCAGGAACCAAAAAAAGACAGATAGAGGGAAAAATCTTCAGGTCCTTGACTCGTCATTTCTTCCCATCACAAGAATCGGCGGCATACCCGACGAAAATATAGAAGGATGTGATAAATTTGGCTACTGCATCACGCCCGATGACAATATAGAAAAGCTCGACAAAATGGGTCATTACATCGGCCGAACAAGACGCTAGACAATATATTCTCGGAGCGCGTCTGCCGCGGTAAAAACTCTGAATGCAGTGACTCGTAAAAAGGTCATGAAGGTAAGACCCCAGGATCCATCCTGTGTGGCATGGCATCGCACCCGAATGCGCCCTTCCACTCTATCCACATCAACAGATATGAAGAAAAATCCCGGCGAACGCGATATGGATCCGATAATTTTGCTGAAATTTAGTTTCGGTAAGTCCTAAAGCGGAATGTTCTGAATTACGCCGGTATCCCGAATTCGTGTCCGGGGACGCGAGTTTGAAGTAGGTTTATCCAGATTTGGCACTAGAGCAATTAACTGGTACCTGATCTGTCAGATGAACCAACCGCATTTACCAATATTCCTGTACAATATAGTTGTCAAAAAAAATATAGCGTCTTCTTGGACTCGAAGAATTTGAAAAAGAGACAAAGCATGGAGATTTCATTCGATCCCGCGAGTCGAATAAATATAACAAAGTTGTTTACCCAAAGCATCGGGTTTATAAAGAAATATATCAAAATAGATAAGATAGCAAACTAGTTTGTTCAACCCGAGTTTCGTGTTTTGTCTTGCAGGTAAATATATAAAGGTTGATAGACTCAACTCGACTCTGCGACTCGAGTAGAACCTACTCCCACCGGGAGCGCATGGATTTTATCAAGTTCTCCAGCAGGAGTCGATAAAAAGAGGCACTGCGCCCAGAAATATAATCAAGTTCTTCATCGAGTAGCACAACTTGAGTCTATGCCCAGGTGCAAGCACCTGCTCATAGACTCGGGGGCTACTCCCATCGGGAGCGCTGATCACACACCCGATAGAAAAATAACTTCGAGAATCGTCAACATCATCTATGCTACACATGATCTACGACATTGGCCTGGTGTATTTCCGGATCAATGGTCTCGCCTTGTATTTCTTCGACTTCAGAGATGATTATGGTTGGAGTCTCTACGCAAGTCTTCGACTTCTCTAGACACTCGGGGGCTACTGACATGGCATACCCTTTGGGTACCCATTATTAGTATACCTGGCTCGGCCCAATATGGAGAAGTCCCAAGAAGGAAACCCGAAGAAGTTGTCGATTACGACTCTTGTAAAACCCTAGGCTGGTTGCATATATAAAGCTAGCCAGGGCACCCGATAGAGGGGGAAGACAGATAGACAACATAGCTCCGCCTACGGGTGACCCTTGTAAACATTCTTGTGATCATATACTAGATTGCTAGCAGATGTAGGGATCCTCCTTCGAGGGGCACGAAGCTGGGTATATCGTGTGCCCAATCTCGTTTCCGGAATCTCCATCATCACTCTTTTCCGAAACCCAAGTCTACAATTCGTAGGCATTGGCGAGGTGATCCCTCGTCACTAACCTACAACGAAAATTTCATGAGGTAAATAATTTTTTCATTTGTTTCAGCAAATGGAGGCAGCGGTTCAAAACATTGCTCACGGTTTCAAAAAAAATGTTCACATGGGCCGGTTGTCTATTAGTATTATTTTGAATTAATAAATTATAGCTTCATAAAATACGGTTAGAATAAGATAAATTTTGTCATTCAAAATTGTTCACCATAAATGAACAAATCGTTGGATAATAATAATATGTTCACATATTCAAATATTGTTCACATGGTTCGGTTAATTTTTTTCAGGTTCTGAACTTATGAACTTCAACACATAGTAGTACTGTTTTTTTGGTCCATTTCAAATGACGTGACGTGAAGATCTATTACACTCTTCTTTTTCGTGAAGATCTATTTTCTAGCGAGGAACGAGGCGAGAGAAAAGAACTACGAAGCAATCGAGTAAAAAAGCACGCACCCATTGATGGATAAACGATGGAACCACTACTGGGCCGCGCCCATTTGCTGACGTGGGATTGCGGAGCCCATCGGAAGCTCCGCTTAAAGCGGAAAATAAGGGCACCCGAGAATCCTATTATCCGCCCATTGGGGCCCTATCTGGGGCGCCGCACAGGGCATTCTAAGTTTGGGCTAGGCCCATTAGGAGGGCATTCTAAGTTTGGGCTAGGCCCATTAGGGGCGCTGGTGTTTACTTCTAGGTTTCTCTTCAGTTTCTTCTGATTTTTTCGGTTCTTTACAGTTTTCTCGGTTTTTCCTTTTCTTCCAGTTTTTTCTTTTTGGTGGGTCTGTTTTCTTTGAATATTTAAAACTCTGAATATTTTTTCGATTTTGAACATTTTTTAAGTTTTTTGAATATTATTCAGTTTTAAACTTTTTTTTAGATCTGATCAATTTATATTTTTGAACATATTTCATATTTGAATGTTTTTTAAAATTTGAACATATTTTAAATTTGAACATTTTTCAGGAACTTCTTCTGCTCATGGACTTTTTTTTGTTCTTCGCAAATTGGTTCGCGGTCTTTTTCTGGTCACGACCTTTTTTTTGCTATTCATAAGTTAGTTCACGACATTTTTATGTTCCGTGATATTTTTTTGTTCACGGCTTTTTTTGATCAATTCACGACCTTTTTGTTCGCGATTTTTAGTCTTCGCAAATTGGTTCATGGGATTTTTCTGGTCACCTTCTTTTTCTGTTCTTAGTAAGTTGGTTCAAGGCATTTTCTGTTTACGAAATTTTTCTGTTCGCAATATTTTTCAGGTCATGATCTTTTTTTCATGAATATTTTTTGTTCTTCATAAATTGGTTCATGGATTTTTTCTTGTCATGATCTCTTTTAAGTTCTTCATAAATTAGTTCACGGATTTTTTATGTTCGCAACATTTTTATGTTCATGGAATTTTTTTTGAGTTCATGAACTTTTTTATTCTTGGATTTTATGTTTGTTCATGGATTTATTTTTTCTTCCGAATTTGTTCACGGACTTTTACTATTCAATAAAAAAATCGCAAACTAGTTTTGGATTTTTAGTTCACAAACTTTTGGTGCACCAACTACTATTTTTTTTTCCGTTTCATTCATATTTTTCATTTTCATTATTTTTGTCCCAATGTTTGTTTTCCATTCATGATGTTTTTTTTTGCTCATTAAAATGGTTCACAAGTTATATTTTGATTTTTAGTTCACCAACTTTTGGCGCACTCACTTCCTAGCTTTTGTGTTCAATTAATTTAGGTGTATTTTTTTAATATTTTGAGCGCCTATAATTATTTTGGTTCCTGGTCTTCCTTTGTTTAGTCAAACTGGTTCACTAAAATATTTTTATTTAATATGGTATATATTTTTGGTCAACTATCTACTGAATGTTTTTACTTAAATTTTTTGACTCTCCAAGCAATACTTTTAAATATGATAATTTTATTATTTTTGCACATCAAGTGCTAGCATCTAGGGCAACATACATCATCATCTCACTTGCAGCGAAATTTACTAACCTACAACGAAAATTTCATGAGGTAAATATTTTTTCATTGGTTTCAGAAAATGGAGGCAGCGGTTCAAAACATTGCTCACGGTTTAAAAAAATGTTCGCGGGCCGGTTGTCTATTAATATTATTTTCAATTAATAAATTATATCTTCATAAAATATCATTAGAATAAGATAAATTTTGTCATTCGAATTTGGTTCACCATAAATGAACTAATCGTTGCGTAAAAACAAAATGTTCACATATTCAAATATTGTTCACAGGGTTCGGTTAAATTTTTTGAAGATCAATAGAGTTGTTCAGGTTCTGAACTTATGAACTTCAACACATGGTAGTACTGTTTTTTTGGTCCATTTCAAATGTATGTGACGTGAAGATCCATTACACTCTTTTTTTTCGTGAAGATCTACTTTTTAGCGAGGAAAGAGGCGAGAGAAAAGAACGACGAACCAATCGAGTAAAAAAGCACGCGCCCATTGATGAATAAATAATAAAACCACTACTAGGCCGCGCCCATTTGCTGACGTTGGTATGCGGAGTCCATCGAAAGCTCCTTTTAAAGCGGAAAATAGAGGCACTTACAGCGATGCGTTCCGTTTCAAAAAAAAAAAAAAAGTACAGCGATGCGTGCTGCGGTGGACTGAATCGAAGCGGTCTACGAAGATCCTGCAAGCAGAAACAGGTGCAGCTTGGTCGTGGTCCAGGCTGGGCTAGTTTAGGGTCCGGCTAGCAAGCAGAGGCCCAATCCAGGCGCGTGGTGGCCAAGAAAACTGATGGGCTAGTTTAGTGCTGCGTGCGAACAGGTGCAAGGTTAAGAGTAAGAGCCAGGGTGTTAGGCTGTTAGCGTAGTTCTAAAAGGAGAAAGGAAAAAAAATTGATAGCCTTGCTTTGGAGAGCAGATTGGAAGCATTCACGTGAGATTGAAACAAAAAAAAGGTGGTCCTGGTGACTATCTCGCTGAAGTACGTCTAGCACTTAAAGGGCAAGCACAAAATAATGGTGCATGGACCGGCTTGCACAGAATTGGTTTGTCTTCTTTCGGATAAAATTTGCCGATTGTGTGTGAGGTCTGTACCACGAAGCAAGATGGTGATAGTTGGAGGTAGCGGCGAAATCAAGGACATTGCGTGCTCATAATGCTTGCAGTAGCCTATAGTGCGGCATGCGAGATGATGTATCCACATGACGTTGAACAATGTACGGTGATGTGCTAAGTTGATACGACACAAGGTGGATCATGGTTGCAGTCGGATAAATCCGGCTAGATCTCACACATAAGGCGAGTAGCCTATATAGTCCGGCAAATTTACCTAGAGATCGGTGTCGAAACTGAAAAGGATGATGAGATCGGTGACGAGATATAGGACCGTGGTGCTGATGGTTCCTGGTTTGTGTGGCGTGGCTACACATAGCGCATTGGTTTATGTGTTACGACATGTGGCACGTGGTCATTTCAAGATGGTGCACACTGAAGAGATTACCCTACTACATGTATTCATGTTGAAGGTGGAGCTGGAGTCGACACAAGATTCCACTCAGCAGATAAGAGGCTACGACGTAAGCTGGTAGAGAGTAGAATTCCAGTTCATCGAAAAAGGGAGTAAGACGTTGTTTGGACTGGCCTGCAGGACTAAGTGTGAAGATTAATTGTGCGGTGCTGGGAAGTAACAGGTTCATAATGGTGACTGTCTATCGAGATTGCATTAGATGAACGAGGGTTGATAATGGACAATCTGCGAAAATGGATGAGACAACTGTGAATTAAACTGGAGATGACTTAAAGCAACGTCGAAATTCCTTCAAGTTTTCAGATATGTTAGTAACAATAGCAAGAATTATGTGTCCAGTTAACTCTGATATGTGACACCTAATATTTGGGTTGTTCACTTTCACATAGACTAGAAGAATTGTCGGATATGGTGACTTTATAGTTGAAGTGGGGATGGCGTTGAAAGGATACTCCGGAGAATTGGGAGCACAAAACAAGAGCGCGGAAGAACTTAATTCTCGTATGAGCATTGAATGTGATGAAGCAAGGAAGGGACTACACTTGTAGGTGGAGTCATGTGAAGTCAAGGAGTAGCAGCACAACTCATGATTAATGGTCAATTCTAGGTACACAGATGTTATGTAGTGGTTGATCAATGAAATGCATTACAAAATCTTGGTGTCGTGTTGTGATTGCTTGTCCTGGTATGATCAACTTTGGCGCCTCCCACAACAAGAACAAGTATTCGTCTAGCGATGAAAGGAATATTCTATTTTGTCAAGAGTTGATATTTTGTACATTCGTCTTCATTAACTACCCAAGGAACAATGATTCTTTGGGTGCACACTAATGGTTTATTGATATGTGCCGAATATTTAGAAAAAAGATATGGTTTTCCTGTGTCACCATATTTTGCTGAAACTCTATTTTTGTAATTATAGGCATACTTTAGTGTGTAGATACATGTAAATTCAGAAAAGGTTGAGACATATTTTTGTGTACGGAGGGAGTAAGACATTTGCATCACCAAATGGTCTTTGGAGCAACATCTCGCTGTATGTATGAGAATATATCTTGGCTCTAAATTGCTAGAGTTTATTCTTCTGTAGCATTTTAGGGCCGATTACAACCCTAGAAGCTAAAGTTTAACTAAGCTACATGTACTAGCTCACATTAATGGGTACACCATTGCATAACCTGAGCAGCAAAATTATATGTGCAATTCACAGAACACCTCATAACTGAACTTAGTTAAAGGTATTTCGTCCACAGAAGTTGAGTAAAATTACAACTTCTACCAAACAGAGAAAACCTAGTATGCAATTATCAACTGATTTTATCCACCACCTTCTGTAAATATACAAGCACGCTGATATTATGAGCTACTCCGTTTAGCGCCTTCTCAAATTCTTTGAAAAGATGCAAAATCACCAGGGACAAACAACAATAGCAGCACCCTTTCAGATAGACAAGATACCTGCTTCATCAAAATTCAGACCTCTACACCATTTCTTCAGCAGCAAAGCAAAACTAAACCAGATCAAACACCTTGTGTCAGCCACGGTCATCTAGCTATATGCGCCAACGAGGCGACTTCGGTAGCTGATTTTTTAGATAATGGAAGATTTACTCATTTTGGTTGCCAAGATATGATATGCACTTCCCCTCCTACTCTACTATAATCTCAGGCAGCTTCAACATGCTGTTGCTGCAGCAGCTGCGCACCCTAGTCCTGCAACACCGGCGGACCACTCCGGTGCGACCAACTTGCCAGCTTGGACAAATTTCTTTACCTTTGCTTTCGCAACTCCTGCTGCTCATTGTGCTCTGACAGTTTCCCTTGCTGCATTCGGTCACAGCTGGAATGTGATCATTTGCTTTTGGGTGATGTCCACACCCTTCATCTTTGTGTTCGCTGTGGCGTCCGCATTGGCTTTTCTGCTCATGGTGACCAGGCGATGTAATCTCGATCGATATTGAGTGCTCCTGGATTGAATTGTCGTCATGCTTATGGTCATGGCAGGAGTGCTCATCTGCTGTGTGCAACGTTTTCTGTTCATCACAACAATGATGCTCGTGGTCCTGGTCATGCTCATGCTCATGGTCATGGCAAGCATGCTCAGTGGCACAAAGCAAGCTGATTGGCTCTTCACAGTGCTTGTGATCATGGCAAGCATACTCATCAATAGAAGAACCGTTGGATTCTTCGCAGTGGCTATGTGCATGGCCATGGCAAGCAAGCTTGTTGGTAGAATGTGAGCTACTTGGTTCTTCACGGTGGCTATGTTCATGCTCATGGCAATCATGCTTGTGCGCGGCGGTGTCCAGGTTACTCGGCTCTTTGCAGTGGTTATGGCCATGACCATGGGAAACATGCTTGCTTGTGACTAACTGGTTGCTCGACTCTTTGCAGTGGTTGTGGCCATGGCTATGATCATGGCAACCATGCTTGTCCGTGGAATGCAGGTTGTTTGGCTCTTTGTGGTGGTCATGCTCATGGTGATGATCATGGCAAGCATGCTTACCGGCAGATGAATCTACACAACTTCCGGTTGATTTCTGCTCATGGTGATGACCAGCTGAGCAGTGGTGGGAAGTGCCATGCTTCTTTGAATGAGACCCATGATGAGACGAACATTTCTTTGCCACCTTTCCACTGCCTTTCTCTCTCAGCAACAGCATGCTGTACATGATCACCAGCAAGCATGTACCGACGTCAGCAAGGACTGCTGCCCAAATAAGTGGATGCCCGGCAAATGCAAGGGCAACGATTGCAAGCTTTGTAACCACCGAGAAGACAATGTTCATGATAATAGTTCGGTGTGTCCTCCTTGCCAACTTGATAGCCTTGGGAATCCTGCGGATGTCATTCGACATCAGAGTAATGTGGCTCGTCTCCATTGCGACAGCTGAACCAGATACACCCATGGAGACTCCAACATCAGCTTTAGCCAATGCCGGGGCATCATTCATGCCATCGCCAATCATCAGTGTAGGGCCATCTTTTTCCTTCAGTTCATCGACAATTCTCACTTTGTCTTCTGGCAGAAGTTCAGAGTGAACTTCAGCAAGGAGGTTTCCCAGCTGCCAGAAAGGTGGAAAAGCTAAATTAGAATCGGTGTACTTGAATTCACTAGACACAGCAACAAGATGAACACATTTTCTGAAAAATCGTTTACCTGGTTTTGTGCGAATGTGGCTGCGGCGTTACTATCACCAGTTAGCATCACGGATTTGATGCCCAGTGATCTCAACTCCTTGATGGCTTCAGCTGATCCAGTTCGGCAAGAATCCGAAAGACTGAATACTCCAATCAATTCGTTGTTGCAGGCCACGTATCCAATGGTAACTCCTTTCATATCTTTTATGTCTGGAACTAGAGCACAAACAGGAAAAATGCACACGATCATTTAAAGGCATATTCAAACAGAAATCATGTTTCGAACTTTTGATCAAACGAAATGGAAGAATGAAGCAAAACATGCAGCCAAAATGACAAGTACTGTCAAAGCTCATGAAGCAGAACCACTTTTTATTACAGTAACTTCATGTTAACTGGCAGCAGAATGTCACCGACATACTAACATACTTTGAAAATGATGATGCGACATTTAACCAACCTGTTTGACATGAAGCCCTTGACAATATCCTTCTGTTCCCAACATATACTCCTACTCCATCAATTTCACCATAAATCCCCTCACCAGGATAGATTTGAAATTCGGTGACATTTTCCGATTTTGCCTCCACGGAGTTAAAATGAGCATAATCAACAAGAGCCGATGCCATTGGGTGGCTTGATTTGCTCTCCATACTTGAGACCCTGCAACAGCCAGGAAATTAAATAAAGACACTACAAGAAGATCAAAGCACATGCAGTGTGATATCAACAAGGAAACAGCACTCACCAGTAAAGAAGTTGTTGCTTCGGAACACGCTCGTCAGCTGTCCGAAACTCCTCGACAGAGAACTCTCCTCTAGTAATTGTACCAGTTTTGTCGAAGGCGACAACTTTGATACTGGCCAAGGATTCAAGGACATCCCCTCCTTTGATGAGAAGACCTGTCCTCGCGGCCCTCAGTAGAGCACAGAAGGTGGCAACGGGCGTTGACAGCACTAGAGCGCATGGGCAAGCACTCACAAGGAGGACTAGGGCCAATTCGAACCAGTGTTTGAGGTTGCGTGCTCTGACTATTACAGGGATCAGCGCTACTGCTCCAGACATGATAACAACAGCTGCAAGGTGCAATCAAAGATAACAGTAAGAAAAAAATCCTGATCCAAAAATTTCAATGTCTGAATTTTTACTGTTAGCCTAGTCTTGTCTATTTAGATTACCAGGCGTGTAATACTTAGCACACGTATCAATCAGCCTTTGAGTACTTGATCTACTGTTCTGGGCTTCTTCGACGAGCCTTGCCATTTTCGCCACTGCAGAGTTGTCAGCCATAGCAGTTGTCCTCACCGCAATGTAACCTGACATATCACCAATACAGAATGAACGGAAGATCAGCGACCTGCGTTGTATTTTAGGCATCACGGTAATGTTAATTCCGGTGTCTATGTAGTGTGTATTACCATCTATGTTGAGGGTACCAGCCCAGACCTGGGAGCCGGCCTGCTTGGACACCGGGAATGACTCCCCGGTGAGAGTGCTCTCATCAATCTCACTCCGTCCATCGACGACAACACCATCGATCGGCACTACCTCCCCTGCCTTGACAGCTATTGTTGTATTGATCTTCACATCCTGGCAAGCAACTATTTGCCCAGTCTCTGCCAGAATAGCATTTTGTGGTGCCATGCTCATAAGTGCCGACATTCCAGCAGTGGCCTACACGTCAAAGGATTATTTGATCATATTGCTTCTTAGACAAAGTAGCCAGAAGAAACTATAGCCCATATAGACATAGGTATTGGTTAGTGTGTTGCTTTTTTAGGAGAGAATACTTTCAGTAGTGCATTCTAATCATCTGCTTTCCTAAATCATTATTTTTGCTTCTCTGGCTTATTTCCTTAATCTGCTTTACACCTAAGTATGAGTGTATATGCATGTTCTAGTCCACTAGATATAAACTTCATTGATCTCTTGGCTGGGAGTTGACAGGCAAGGGTATGCTAAAAGGGTGTTACAATCAGCAAAATGGACCTGACTCCGCTCCAACCTACTACGCTAGAATGGCAGACCAAAATCTGTTCTTAAGTCCATCAGTGGGTCTAGTGCACATCAAAATCAACATGCCTCGTTATGCTGCATTAGTATGAAAATATGCTCCTAGCTGTGACATGTTGATAAAAGTACTTTCCTTTCCTGCTATGTGGGATTATGAAATGACCTAGTAATATTTCTCTTTTTTACGTAAATATGCCGTGAAAATTCTGATCTTATAGTTGAAAGAAATTTAAGAAAGAGATGGAGAGAGACCTTGCGGCTTGCCCTGGTCTCGAGCCATTCGGCTATGGTGAAGAGGAAGACAATGAACCCAGCCTCGGAATAGTCCTTCAGAGCTATTGCCCCAGCAACTGCAAAAAAAGCAAGTAAACATGTGAGCTCTTGCTAATTGTTGCCGCCATCTATCTCCTGCCAAAAATGCCATGATTTATGTGATGGCGGAGCATCTAAACGGAAATGCCTGTAAATATGCGATAATGACAAGATAGCAGTCCTCCTAGATGAGGAGATACTGCCAAAAGGTCTATACAGATAACTAAATGAACTGAGGACTATATATAACACATGTTTTTTTTACGCGAAAGTGACTACTATAGATTCAGACCGTAGGATTTCCTTTAACTTTCCTTTTATATTATCACTACTACAAACAGAAACTCAGATCCTCTTCAGTTTCTGTCCTACTCTCATAATTGAGTCTACATCAAAAGATTTGAGATTCTGGCACAATTTTTATCTGCTGATCTGAACAGACAATTTGTCTTCTGGCATAGTAGCGGGAAATTTTTTTTTGCTTGGTCCACCCGTATGCTGTTTCTTTCATGAAACGGAGCTATCTTGACAGCACAAAACCCAAAAACTCTAGAAAGAATGATTCGAGCGACGTGTTGCTAATCAAAGTGGAATCCGATACCACATCTGAGAGGGCAATATCGTCACATGGAGGAAAGGAAGCACATTTCTGATCATTTAGCACAAATATAAGCATCACAGCAACATCTCGACTTTAATGCGCTGGAAAGTAGGGGTCCATCAGGGCAAAAATGAAGGGAGGAGTTTAAGCAAATGAGACATAAACTTTTATCATCTTTTAAGGGCCTGGATCGGTTCTGCGCTTCCACAAATTAAGCACCCACCATGCATATTGGTCATATGAAAACAACTTGTCTTAACCCAGTTTTTTGGGCGGCCCTTTTGGCACACTCCAATAATTTCATTCTGTGGTTGAATGTTTACTCACAAAGTGCTAGCTCGTGCTATGTCAGCGTTTTATAAAAAAATTCAGAAAGATTGTGACACAAAGTGGACTTTTGGAAACACTTATACTTATTTATCGTTTCTGACGTTCTAGCTATTTTTTTTTAATTTATTGGGATGTAAAAACAAAATCTCACCGGAATTAGTAAGAGTTCCCTCATGTAACAGAATTTAACAGATTAGTGCCACAGAGTTCGTCAAGAAGCTCTGCAACTGGTTAGCCTTTTTAAGAAGAAAAAAAAGGAGTGTAGCTATCCTGTATGGGTGGTCCCAAAGATTTACTAATTTAAGGAAAATCATTCATTAATTAGTTAAATATTGTACTTAATTGCTACACGCTATAGTTCTATGAAGACAGAAAAAAAATGGAGCCCAGTCACATGGAAAATATGTGTTGTGTGCGAATCACACGGCACGTCATCATAAGGATGTGATCTGAAGTGTGTACCTGCGATGAGCATGAGTATGTTGACGTCGAGGGTGAGCCTCCTGGCGGCGGCGAAGCTCCTGAGGATGATGGGCGGCAGGCCGGCGGCGGTACCCGCCAGCGCGAACCACTTGAGCGGCCGCCAGAAGTGCTCGAACAGAGACACCACCAGCAGCGCGCCGCAGATGAGCACGTACGGGCTCGGCCACTTGTTGGTGGTCTTCTGGCTTGCGCCGCCGTAGGCCCGCACCGACGCCTCCAGCCTCGCCTGGTTCAGCGCCTTGACTGAAAAAAGGACAGCGGGGATCAATCATTTAGGTCACTTCGGTTTTTCATGCTGAAATTCCGGCGGTTTCTCACGCTGAAATTAACGTTGAAGTTCTGGATAAACATTTCATTTGAGGAGGAAGAACAAAGTTCAGAAATAAAACTAACAAAATTCAGAAATAGAACTAACAAAATTCAGAAATAACAAAGAACAGGAAAGGAAGGAGTATAAACAATCCAGAAAGGGCAGAGGACAAAAGAAAAGATACTGCTTGCCGTGGATCGAAAAATTCTTCTGATCGCTTGGAGTAATTAATTTATTAAAAAATTAGAGCTAAAACCCAAAGAACATCAGCAGCAGGCAACGACGGCGATTCTGTTCACGGCAGCATCAGCAATTAATGAGCGGCGGCAGGCAGGCAGCGCGTTCCTGTCGACAGAGACTCTGGATTTATCCGGGGAGCAGCGAGACCCCGGTCGTCGTTCTAGTCCAAAGAAACGAATACTACTGTCCCCGTACGGTCAATAATTCAGACTTCATAGCACGAAGGATTACTGTCCTATTCCGGTGGAAAACCAAGTTCAGAGCACGGACGATTGTTACACGAACGAAAAGTTGATCAATATAGCGAAAGCAAATCCACCTGAAGAACACAGAGGAAGTAACAACCGGACAAAGATTTCACCACCACCAGATATCAGCAACTGGTGGAGGAGAACTGAAGATCAAGAAACAGAGCAAGTAGACAACACTTTTTGATTCAGATGCCCACGAGAACCGCGTCTGGGAGGGAAATCCGGAGGGAAAGCAACGGGCGGGGGGAGACCGAGCCAGCCAGGGCCGTTACCGATTTGCGCGGTGGAGATGGCGGAGGCGTCGTGGAGGACGATGACGGTCCTGGAGGGCACGACGACGGACACCTTGTGCACGCCGGGGAGCGGCTCGAGGAGCTTCTCCACGAGCGGCACCTCGGACGGGCAGCAGATCCCCAGCACGTCGAAGTAGCTCTTCTCCAACTTGCCGGCCGCCGCCGGCGCCGGCTCCGCTGCGCCATCCATCGTAACTGCCCTTCTTTCTTGGAACCAGCCGGTCACTAGGCTCCGTCCGCCTTTCTAGAATCCAAAGCCAAGGCCTGCATGTGAGAAGTGCCAAGAAGAAGAGTGAGTCCGCCAGCAAGCAATCTTGGCGTGCCGGCTACCCCGCTTGGCGGTAGTAGGTTCAGCAAGGGGGGTGTAGTAATTTAGTTTGACGAGTTCAGTTCGGCCTCCGCCATTAACCTACTCTCTTCCTGCGCGCTCGTGGTCGACGGAGGAGAAGGAACGCGGCGCGGCGAAGGAAGTTGAGGGAGGCGATGGAGGGCGGAGGGAGTATATATTTTGGCGCGGGAGCAGAGGAGGACAGGGAGAGGGACGTGGATTCCCGATGTGGAGGATGACGGAGTGGGCACTCCGCATCCGGGGACGAATCAGATGAGATCAAATGTCGGTTTGTTAATTCTGACACGCCGATTCCTACCCAAACTGTTGCAAAGGGAGACGCGTGACGAACTGAGCAACGGTTGGGTTGGTGATGAGGGAAGAGGGTATGGGGCGATCGAGAGGGGAGAGGGGAAAGGCGAACGAGAAGGTTGATGAAGATCAGGCCCGGGCAACTACTACTAGTGCATTGTTGACGCTAATAAGCACGCTGATTATCTATACTTGATTACCCAACGCCCAATTGTCTACATCAGCAGCTTCTTTCCGTTTCGAGCACGTATAAACCTTTTTTTTATCTCCCCAAAAAAATTTATTTCTTTCTTTCGGAAACACAATCCCGACACACTCGAACGTCTATATATGTATGTGCCCAATTCACCTCAAATGAGAGAATAATCAGTTCTAACGGTTCTAATCTCTATCAAGAAATGAGATACATGCAATGTTTCCACCAAACGCTTTTTAGGTAATGACACCATATCTAATTTGGTTCATCCTACATAATAGTTACATCATTTGTACCCTCTTAACATTACTTGGACTAAAACTAAAGGGGAGTTCATTTACCCTACTACGACAATCGTGATTAAAAATCCGCAAAATTATATTTTGTTTGGGGTGTATTCTTGAAAAATGTTTAATATTGAGATTGTTGGTCATCTCCACATACAGAATCGAGCAATATGTTTTCATAGCATATAATTATCTCCCATCAGCCTAATCTCAGCAAGTGTATTTTGCGTAGATTTGTTTATAAAAGTACGGGTCTATGTAAATTACCTGAATTTTCTTCACATGACCTTCTATATTTATTACGAAACAAACTTAGAAGTAGATCATGTTTGCATACGTATGCACAATTTGATCCAAGACTCTCATGCTCTTAGGACCGGGTTAAAGAATATAATCATCTGTCTATTTATATAGAACTTTTTTACCTCATCATATCTTAACAAGTCATAATTAGATGTTCCATTTATATACATTATTTTATATTGTATACATTAAAATAAAAATTTGCTCATTCATATAAAGTTACAAGTTTAGCATATAGTTTTCATATTTCTCATTAAGGATACATTTCAACTGCTTCATCAAAACTGTAGTTTTCACAAAGAAAATGTTTCAAATTTGGGTTGTTTAACAAAACCTTTTCTTGGTGGCTTTTGCCACAAGTCGGAGCAAACAAATAGTTTCTTGTTATTCCACTCATGTATTTATACCTTTCTTGGTGAATCATAATACATTCGTATATGTATTTTTTCTTGGCACCATTAAATATCTGCAAACAAAGATTTAGGGAGTTAAGATAATGAATAATTACGTGTAACGAAATACACAATTTCTAGAGCATATGAAGTGTCAGAAGTCTATCATTAAGTGCATAACGACTCCTTCACTCCAAAATTTGAGACCCTGTGAGTATGACATTAATGAAGAATACAGTGATGATACTGAAAGGGGAAGGAACCCTAATCCAAGATCGACGGTGCTTTCAAGAAGGAGTTTGTCTATGAGAAAGGCATAGAAGGAGTGACTGGAAAGGTTGAGCGATTTCCTACAAGGAGTCATTCGGTAAAACGGTGACAACATGGAAGGAGGTTGCTGCCCGGGAGGGAGGACATGAAGACCCACAAGCTGGATGGAGATGAAGGAATTGGGGAAAGATGGATACAACTAAGGAGATGAGGGTGGTGGTTGAGGAGGTGATGTAGGGGTAATACAAATATGACCACATTCATGTAGGGTAGCTCATTTGGCTCTAATTAGTGAAGTACATAGAGATAACGTAGGAGTGGACTAGTCCCCCTTATTTATGGCAATGATGGTGATGATGTTGATGAAGGTCGAGGAGCAACCGGGGGTGACTTGACTTCAGAGCCACCCCCCCCCCCAATCGTCGGAAGTCTACTTCTATTTCTGTGTTTCTTTGTTTCGTGGCTGCCTCCTCGCGACTCCGTGATTTGCAGCATGTATATTGATCATTTTAGGTCAAGACAACCCCCTGTGCGTGAACAGCAAGGAAAACCAGCCAGCGAGATGCCTGGTGGGCCACGCCATGGGCCCTCTTGGCCGGCTTGTTGATCCACTAGCACTTCTTTTCACTTCATTGAATTTTACAAAAAAAACTGATGTAGAAAAGGTGGGGCCCATTTAATATCCAGAAGGTTCTAGAAACTTAAAAATAAGTAAAATAAGGGTCTTCTGTCCTGCATAGTCTAAAGACAAGAACGCAAAATTTGTGGAAAATCCCCGAAATTATTATAAAACATATTTGAAATCTCACCTACTCCGTATGATGCAATTATAAATGACTATCACACAATAAACTTCAAAGATCATGTATACATTTCGCATATGCCACCATCTAGTGTTGCCTCGTAAATATTTTTATTCCATGCGGAGTGTGTCCAAGATTATTTTATTAATATTATTTAATCAATAAAGCGTTGTTTTCTGTAAAAAAAAGAGAGAAAGTGAGACCTGAAAACGGTCAAATGTGTTTGCCCCGTGGAGATTGCAGGGGATGTATTCCCCCTGTTCTATAGTTGGTGTATCTCTGTCTGGAATGTATTTACATATAAAAAGTTATTTAGATACATCTATACATAGGTAAACATGTGTCAATTAATTTGAAACCAAAGAAGTAGATGTTAACCAGTCAGCGGTCCGACGCGGACGTTTAGAACCTGGCAACGCGCGAGCTCGGTATCAGGAGCCTTGAAGTGTTGTTTGTGATTCGGATTTAATATAGCAGGTGAATAATACGGTGGCTTTACCTCTTTCATACTACTTGAATACGAGCTGACATACATAGCATGTAATTAATGCACAGTCAGTGTTTTGGTAATTAATGCACAGTCAGTGTTTTGGGAGTAAGTGCATGCATGTTGGCTGATCCATCAGTAAAAGCAACGCACTGACACACATGAGTTAATCTTGCATGCATGTTGCAATGATGGCAATCGATGAGTGCATGCATGGTGCACACGTCTGACACACATGAGTTAATTAAGCATGTGGGTTTAGCAGCATGATTACTGTATTGTTGGATAAGCTCTGAATTAGAAGCATCAATTGTTACATGCATTGTTCTGTTCATACTTGAGAAAAAATATTTACTTACCAAAAAATAATCCTATTGTTCATGACCAAATTATTGTTGGATAAGCTCTGAATTAGAAGAACCAATTAGATGAAGCATCAATTTTTTAATCAATGTTAATTTGTAAACTAATAGGGGCAGGTTGTCCTCTCGAGTTAATGTGATGTGTTGCGTGTCAGCTTGTTCCCAGCATTAATTCTGAACTTATAGAATACGGCAATGATGCCTTAATTCTCTCGGCGTTGGTTGGATTCTTTTTCTTCCCATGGTGCAGTCTCTCTCCTCGCTAAGCATGCATGCGCCATAATTGAGAAGCTAATCTGGTGCGAATTTTTTTCCCCCACGGCATTACCTTCTTCCCCAATGGCAACGCCACCCGCGAACACCTTCACACCAACATGAGAACCCCACCATTCTCGTCCAGTATCATGCGAACGCCACACCATGCTCGCCCAGCAGCACGGGAAGCCTGCCGTTCTCGCCCACCATGCGGGAAGGAAGCTGAGGTTGCCAACCATCGCGGGAACGTGGTCACTGATATGGGGCGGCCCGATCTTCTCAGTAAGCAACGGTGGTGATGATGATCACGGGGTGATAGCAGCGGAGGAACACGACGATGTAGTGAATGATAACTTGTATGACGCAACGAGATCTCTCGATTGGTCCCTGTCGCCAATGCAACAGCTCTCAACCCTGCAAGATATTCGCAACTCCACACACTTGCGCACGTAGCCGCCGACCACGAAGTGGTAAGTTGCAATCGTCTAATTCCCAATGGAACAACATATCACACAAGACTTTATCAGGATCTACACAATATCAAGCAATATGGTGTAGGGAATTCAATAGTTTTGCAGAGCAAACAACTAAGAACTAGGGTTTATCTTAAACGTGGTCTAAAGCAGCTAGGGGAGCGTCCTGGGCACTTATATAGGCGTCCGGGACAAGTTCTGGTCGAAAAGATACAAAGAAAACCGACCCAGAATAGATCTGGTCGAGACAGACTCGGACGCGTCCTGTCTGGAATCCGGTCAACCGGGCTGTGGACCGGGTGGTCCGGTCGTGGGTCCGGTCAACCGGGCGGAAACCGGGAAACTGCGAGGTTTCCGGTTTTCGTCCGGTACGAGCGTCAAAATCCGGTTGGCGGCCGGTTGCCGCCCGATCGACCGGGCCAGGGACCGGGCGGTCCGGTCTGGGGGCCGGTCTGACCGGGTTCTGGACCGGCCTGGACGTCGTCTTCTCCTCTCGCGCATGCCTCCCGCTCCTCCCTCGCGCGTTCATGAGATATCTTCATGTCCAGCTCCACGTCCATCTTCACGGCCATCTTGACGTCCGTCTTCATGTCCAGCTGCTCATCTCCTCGTGCGATGCTCGTCTCCTCTTGATACCTGATGATACATAAGTAATAGGACTTAGGCAGTATAAAGTTCTCATCAATCAAAGTACCGTTTAGAAACAAGTTCACCTGTTGTTTAAGTAGCTTCGCACGAGCCCTTGTAATTGGTCCAATCCGAACTTCATTGGATTTGAGCTTCACAGTAGGTTCATCTCCAGCTTGCAATGACGGAGGTAGTAGTGAGGTAGGGATGTCCTCATCATCTCCCCCCACTTCAAAAGGCGTCGACCCCGACGCTCCAAGGTCTTCTCCATCATATGGTGTCAAATCAGCCACATTGAAAGAATTACTGACACCAAACTCATCAACTGGAAGATCTATCGAGTATGCATTATCATTGATCTTGGCAAGCACTTTGTAAGGACCAGGCACCACGAGGCTTCAACTTGGACTTCCGTAGCTTCGGGAACCTATCCTTGCGAAAATGTACCCGAGACCATATCACCGAGGCTTGAACAACATCTCTTTGCGCTTCTTGTTCATCCTTGCGGCATTGCTCTTGCCTTTCTTCTCGATCAACTCTTTAGTCTTCACATGGATCTTACGCACAAAATCTGCCCTCTTGGATGCCTCCATATTAACTCTCTCGTGTATGGGCAAAGGCAACAAGTCAAGTGGAGTAATGGGTTTGAAACCATACACCACCTCAAAAGGACACAGCTCCGTGGTAGAGTGTACCGCCCTGTTATAAGCAAACTCCACATGCGGCAAACAATCTTCCCACTCCTTCAGGTTCTTCTTGATCATGGATCTCAATAGTTGTGACAATGTTCGATTCACCACCTCGGTTTGACCATCAGTTTGGGGATGACAAGTAGTGCTTGAACAGCAGCTTTGTCCCCAGCTTTCTCCACAGCGTCTTCCAGAAGTAGCTCATAAACTTTACGTCACGATCAGAAACAATTGTCTTCGGGACTCCATGTAGTCGCACAACCTCCCTGAAAAACAGGTTAGCAATATGCGACGCATCATCGCTTTTGTGGCAGGCAATAAAGTGTGACATTTTAGAAAATCTGTCCACTACCACAAATATAGAATCATGGCCTCTCTTAGTACGCGGCAAACCCAACACAAAATCCATACTAATATCTTTCCAAGGTGTAGTAGGTGCCGGTAATGGAGTATACAAACCGTGAGGCTTCAGCTTGGACTTGGACTTGTTGCAAGTAATGCACCTCTTCACATACCTGTCCACGTCCCGCCTCATCTTTGGCCAATAAAAGTGGTCAGCAAGCATGAGTAGCGTCTTCTCACGCCCAAAGTGACCCATCAAACCTCCAGCATGTGATTCCTGCAATAAGAGCAAACGCACAGACGATTCTGGAACACATAGTTTGTTAGCTCTAAACAAGAACCCATCGTGTATGTGATATTTGTCCCATGCTTTACCAAGAGCACATAAGCGATATGGTTCAGCAAAATCATGATCAGTAGCATATAAATCACATAGCACCTCTAATCCAGGAATTTTAACATCAAGTTGAGTTAATAGCATATTCTTCCTAGATAGAGCATCAGCAACAATATTATCTTTTCTCTTCTTATGTTTAATAATGTATGGAAAAGATTCAATGAACTCAACCCACTTAGCAAGACGCTTATGCAAAGTAGGTCGAGCTTTCGGGTATTTCAAAGCTTCATGATCGGAATGTATGATAAATTCTTTTGGCCACAAGTAATGTTGCCAAACCTCAAGAACTCTAATTAAAGCATACAATTCTTTATCATAGATAGGATAGTTCAACTTAGCACCAGACAGTTTCTCAGAAAAATATGCAATTGGGCGACCCTCTTGCATCAACACACCACCAATTCCAATACCACTTGCATCACATTCAATCTCAAATTGCTTATTGAAATCAGGAAGTGCAAGCAACGGTGCAGAAGTTAACAATCGTTTCAGTTCATCAAAAGCATGATCTTGGGCTGCGGCCCACTCAAAAAGAACACCCTTTTTAGTCAAGTCATTCAAAGGTGCAGCAATAGTACTAAAGTTGGGCACAAATCTTCTATAAAACCCAGCTAGACCATGAAAACTTCTTACTTGACTCACATTCATGGGAGTAGGCCAATTTTGAATAGCTTCAATTTTAGACACATCTACTTCTACTCCATGCTTAGAGACAACATAACCCGAAATATGACCTTATCTTTGCAAAATGTGCACTTCTCAAGATTACCATAGAGTTTATTATCACGCAACACTTGCAAAACATGTCGAATATGAATAGTATGATCAGATTCATTGCGGCTGTAGATTAATATGTCATCAAAGTACACAACCACAAACTTGCCAATAAATTCACGCAAAACATGGTTCATTAGTCGCATGAAAGTGCTAGGTGCATTAGTTAGACCAAAAGGCATTACTAACCACTCATATAAACCAAATTTTGTTTTAAAGGCTGTTTTCCACTCATCCCCTTCTTTCATCCTAATTTGATGATAACCACTACGCAAATCAATTTTAGAGAACACAGCGAGCACCACTCAATTCATCTAGCATATCCTCTAAACGGGGAATAGGGTGACGATATCGAATAGTGATATTGTTTATAGCTCTACAATCTACGCACATACGCCATGTACCATCTTTCTTAGGAACTAGAATAACGAGGAACAACACAAGGACTAAGGCTTATGCGGATATAACCTTTGTCGAGTAGCGCTTGTACTTGCTACGTATCTCCTTCGTTTCTTCGGGGTTCGTTCTATATGGTGCCCGATTGGGTAGCGAAGCTCCGGGAATCAAGTCAATTTGATGCTGAATACCTCGCAATGGTGGAAGTCCTGCGGGTACCTCATCCGGAAACACGTCGCCAAATTCCTGCAAAACATTAGAAACACCAAGAGGAAGAGGGGTCATGTCGTTAGAAACCAAAACCGTACCCCTGTACAAGAGCACAAGAGGCATGGCTGTAGGATCCTCACTAAATTCTCTCATGTCTTCTTTGGTGGCTAATGAGACTAAGGAATTCACTCTCTCACTTTTCGTTATATCACTCACAACATTACAATTCTCTCGCCTATCTAAAGATGCATCTTCCAAGTTCACTTCAACTTTCTGACGAGACTCATTGACAATTTGCTGTGGTGTCATAGGCTGTAAGTTGATTTTCTTGCCCTTGAACTCCAAGTGATATGTATTAGCACGGCCATTGTGTTGCACAGAACGGTCATAAAGCCAAGGCCGACCCAATAGTAGGTGACACACCGTCATAGGAACGACATCAAAGTCAATACAATCCTTATACGGTCCAATAGCAAATTCAACACGCACCATGTGGTTTACCTTCATCTCACCATTGTCGCTCAACCACTGAATATAGTATGGATGCGGGTGCGGTAGATACGTCAACTTCAGCTTGGTGCACAACTCCTTGCTTGCTAAATTGCGGCAACTCCCGCCATCAATAATGACCTTGCAAGCCTTGTCAGGACCAACTAAAGCTTTTGTTTGGAACAAATTGCAGCGCTGAGTAGATGCACTAGGCAACACATTAAGAGCACGCTGTGACACAACAATGGTGCGAGCATCAGACGGATATGCATCTTCACCATCAGTGTCATAGTCATCATCTTCTGGAGCATTAGGATCAACATCATCTCTAGTCTCATACTCATTGTCCTCATTGATAATCATGACTTTACGGTTAGGACAATCTCTCTTGAAGTGACCTTTGCCACCACATGTGTGACAAAGCATATCACGGTTACGCGCAGTAGACACATTAGAGCCACTCGTACTTGCAGCAGATTCGGACTTCTTTGTGTTAGACACATTGGAGACCGGCTTACTAGGCTGAGTAGAGTAAGGGGCGGAGCGCGTCGAAGGCGCCGGCGCCGTAGATGGGGCCGCGCGGGGTGTGTAACGCCCAGCTCCTGTAGCTCGTCCTTTGATCTTTGCTTCGTCAGCCAACTATGATTCAGCTTCTCGTGCATGATGTAACAATTGATTCATATTGGTGTAACTGTAGTGACGAACAATACCTTTGATATCATACTTCAAACCATTCAGAAAACGCTGCATTGTCATCTCAAGAGACTCACGGACACGGCCACGCTGCATTAGCATCTCCATTTTCATGTAGTATTCATCGACAGTCTTCACACCTTGTCTCAATAGAGTCAGCTTATCATATATATTCCGCAAGTAATTTGTAGGCACAAAGCGAGAAGTCATCGCCTCCTTCATGGCACGCCATGTTTGTATAGGTTGTTCACCGTCCTCGTCTCGGTTACGAACAAAAGCATCCCACCAACGCAATGCATAGCCATCAAATTCAGAAGAAGCAAGCTTGATCTTTCTATCTTCAGTGTAGTGCGGATGTAGATTCCACAACTTCTCAATCTTGAGCTCCCAAGTGAGGTATTCTTCAACATCAGCACCTCCTTCAAACTTGGGGATAGAAAATTTGGGCTTACCCAATCCATCTTCCTCATCATATCCACGACCATTGCGGCCAAGTTGAACCCAACCGCGAGCACGATCACCACGAGGCGCACCACGAGCATTGTGTGCGTCATCTTGAAGCTCAGGATCTTCATCATTGTCTTGTTGTTGTCGATGTTGATTAAGATTCTCAACTGACATTGTCAAAGTCCGAAGAGTGCGTTGAATATCCGTCATTTGATCTTGCATTGCCGTGACGGTCTCATTAGTAGCATCCAGCTTTTGGGAGATCTCTTGGACCGTCCCTTTAAGCTCATCATCCTGAGCGCGGAATTCACGTCGCATCTCATTACGAAAAGCCTCATACTCCCTCCATGTCATCAAATCCGCGGAGTTCTTGTTCTCCTGGTTAACAATTTTCTCATCACTAGCAGACATGGTTAGTAGGTTAGTGCACTTAAATCAAGAATATATGGTGGTACTCTCACAACTCACTCAAAAACTGATAAGAAAAAGGAGATCTTACCGTTCCAAAGTAAATTAGTGTTGCTTACCACTTGTAGTAACAACTAGTGCACGGATGTAGCGAAGCGAATATCAAGGGTATAAGAACAAATCACACGACAAAACAGGATATATGTGGGGCTGTAGGTAGGCTACCTATTTGCACCAATAACAAGCTCTAGCGGCTGACCGTAGACAACCAATGATACTCACACAAGGCGATGTAATAGGGCAATGCAACTATATGTGGGAAAGGTTGCAAAGCACACGAGAGACGCTAGCAAAGCTCAACGAGACAGGCACAAGATTGCTCAACTACGGGTGCAGTAAAGTAAACTTAGGCCTTCACTTGATTCAACTAGCACTTCACTTCTTTTTGGATTTTTCTTTTTGTAGAACACACGCAGCTATGTAGCTCTTTTTGCTTCTTTTTAATTTTCTCTTTTTTTTTGATTTTTTTTATGACACAACTCCGTGATAACACGGCCAACAAAATATGCAAAACACCAAACCCTAATGAGCAGCCTGACGAGCGGTAAAACTAGTCTCTTACGGGAAGTTCCTAGTCACGTATATCGATAGGCTGTGGCTATGGTTGGGAAAAGCACACTGTACGCTATGTGGACTCGGAGAAACAAAAACGAAAACTAGTTGATAAGGGAAAAACACAAGATGATAGAGTAAACTCAAACCCTAAAACTAGATGACAGACAAAGATACGCAAAAACAACTACGAAAAGCAACTAAAACTCGAAATTAGTGCAATCTAAGGCTATGGCAAATCCTAACCCTAATATTTTTTGGCTTTTTCTGGATAGGAAAACACTCACAACTCAACTATGGGGTGGATTGTGGATGGCTTACCGAGGAAAACTGGAAATCTGATACCAAGATGATATGGGGCGGCCCGATCTTCTCAGTAAGCAACGGTGGTGATGATGATCACAGGGTGATAGCAGCGGAGGAACACGACGATGTAGTGAATGATAACTTGTATGACGTAACGAGATCTCTCGATTGGTCCCTGTCGCCAATGCAACAGCTCTCAACCCTGCAAGATATTCGCAACTCCACACACTTGCGTACGTAGCCGCCGACCACGAAGCAGTAAGTTGCAATCGTCTAATTCCCAATGGAACAGCAGATCACACAAGACTTTATCAGGATCTACACAATATCAAGCAATATGGTGTAGGGAATTCAATAGTTTTGCAGAGCAAACAACTAAGAACTAGGGTTTATCTTAAACGTGGTCTAAAGCAGCTAGGGGGCGTCACGGGCACTTATATAGGCGTCGGGACAAGTTACGGTCGAAAAGATACAAAGAAAACCGACCCGGAATAGATGCTGGTCGAGACAGACTCGGACGCGTCCGGTCTGGAATCCGGTCAACCGGGCTGTGGACCGGGTGGTTCGGTCGTGGGTCCGGTCGACCGGGCGGAAACCGGGAAACTGCGAGGTTTCCGGTTTTCGTCCGGTACGAGCGTCAAAATCCGGTTGGCGGCCGGTTGCCGCCCGGTCGACCGGGCCAGGGACCGGGCGGTCCGGTCGCAGGGGCCGGTCGACCGGGTTCTGGACCGGCCTGGACGTCGTTTTCTCCTCTCGCGCATGCCTCCCGCTCCTCCCTCGCGCGTTCATGAGATATCTTCATGTCCAGCTCCACGTCCATCTTCACGGCTATCTTGACGTCCGTCTTCATGTCCAGCTGCTCCTCTCCTCGTGCGATGCTCGTCTTCTCTTGATACCTGATGATACATAAGTAATAGGACTTAGGCAGTATAAAGTTCTCATCAATCAAAGTACCGTTTAGAAACAAGTTCACCTGTTGTTTAAGTAGCTTCGCACGAGCCCTTGTAATTGGTCCAATCCGAACTTCATTGGACTTGAGCTTCACAGTAGGTTCATCTTCAACTTGCAATGACGGAGGTAGTAGTGAGGTAGGGATGTCCTCATCAACCACGCTCTGCGCAGCACTACTCCTGGTTGGTCCACATACTCCTCCGCGCGCAAGCCATGTACGGCGACCAGTCGCCGGCGTTCCAGCGGCCGCGCCCGGTGTTCCCACTGTCGGCAGTCCATGAGCCACTCCACGGTGTTCCCTTGGCCGCGCCTGCGGCCGACGGTCCTTGAGCCAATCACCGTGACCGGTCTCCCGGCCTTCCCGCGGCCGCGCCCTGTATTCCTGTTGCCGCCGTTCCTTGAGCCACTCCACGGTGTTCCCGTGGCCGCGCCCCACGCGGGGGAGAAGGTGGCATGAGCAAGCGGTCGGTCACCTCGCATCCGCGCGGTCGTCGGTCGGCCGCGAGCACGCGACGCCGGGCCAAGAGCACGGCGTGGTAGAGTTGGCGTTGGTGCCGGAGGCCCATCTCGTGACAGCGCCGCGCGGATCGTCCGCCACGGACGCGCGCGTGAAGCCAAGCAGCGCCGTCTTATTCTTCGTGCTAGCCATACATGTAAGAACTCGGGCAGAGGAGCACGAGGCGGTCGGAGGAACACGCTGCCTTGGAGCTTTAACGGAGACTGCTGCCTTGGAGCTAGCTTGGGTAGAGGAGCACCACGCATGGCCGGATCAGGAGCTCGCTAACTTCGAGCTTAGATGGAACGCCCGGAGGATCTCGCTGCCTTGGAGCTTGGGAGCATGAGCTCTGACGGCTAGAGGAGCTCACTACCTAGGAGCTCGGGTGGAGGAGTATGGTACCCGGGGGAGCTTTGGCGAATGAGGTTGCTGCCGGCAGCAGGAAGCTAGCTAGGGAGCTGGGGCATGACTGAAATGGTGGGTGCTAGTTGGGGACTTGGGGAAGACGAAGATGGATAAGGACAGGCTGCCATCAGAAGTTAATGCGGCTAGTGAATACACGCTGAATACTTTATGGACAATGTCAGATACTACATTGCAGATACATAACATATACAGCCACGTGATGCTTTCTGATTGGCTGAGTTTTCATCCTCGCCCGTACCCGGGTTCCGTTCAGCATTTCCGGTCAGCGGTCATGCTAGAAAAGAGAAAATAAAGCCTGCAGTAGGTCAGCTTCAGATGCCTGATTTGATCTTTTCGTCCGTAAGCTCGCCGCGTTTCCGTGCACATTCCCGGCCGCGCTACGGCGAAGGGCGAAGCTTTACACATGTGTGCGCACTGGTGGAAAAACAGGCTTCGGGTGAGCCCCATAAGTCGCGATGCTGCAGGATCCGCGACAAATGGTACCTTTAGTCGCGGTTCGGGAGGAGAACCGCGACCAAAGGCCTGGGCCCAGGGCGCTCGGTGGCCAGCCGGTGCACGTGGGGGGTCTTTAGTCGCGGTTGGCCGGGCCAACCGCGACTAAGAGTGCCGAAGGCCTTTAGTCGCGGTTGGCCGGGCCAGCCGGGACTAAAGCCCCTCCCTATATATACCCATCCAGCAGCCAACACTTAGCCATTTGGTGCCATTCTCTTCACAAGCTCACAAGTGGGTGTTAGGTTTGCTTTTGGTTCCTCTTATGCACATAAGGTGTTTGATGAAATGCCCCAAGAGCATGAAACAAACATGATATGAAGTGTTGGAGCCACACTTGAGCTTTCTCATTTATTTTTTCCTCCTCGATCGCGGTTAGCAACTTGAACCTTTGATGTGTCGTTGATAAAATGTGCATGTGTGTGTAGTTCATTGTTTAATTTATATTGTTTGTAGCTAGTTAGTTTAACAAATGCATGATGGTTAATTATATATTTTATATTATAATAATGCGGATGAATCGACAATGGATGTACGGTAACCGACTCTCCGGCGAGTTCGGTGCGGGTTTGAAAGATTTCCTCGTAGTGGCTAATGCGAACAAGCGGGAGGGTTTTGTTATCTGTCCATGTGTTAAATGTAAGAATCGGAAGGGTTACTCTTCCTCAAGAGATGTTCACATGCACTGCTTCGGCACGGTTTCATGCCAAGCTATAATTGTTGGACCAAGCATGGAGAAAGAGGGGTTATAATGGAAGAAGATGAAGAAGGGGATGATTTCATCGATGAAAGCTATCTTGCTCATTTCGGTGATACTTTCATGGAGGATGCTTTGAAGGTGAAGGGGAAGGTGAAGGGGAAGGTGAAGAAGAGGCACGTGATGATCCCGTTGATGATCTTGGTCGGACCATTGCTGATGCACGGAGACGGCTGCGAAACTGAAAAAGAGAGGGAGAATTTGGATCGCATGTTAGAGGATCACGGGAAGGCGCTGTACCCGGATGCGATGATGGTCCGAAAAAGCTGGGCTGCCTGCTTGGATTTGCTTGAGATGGAAGGCACGGGCAGGTGTAGCTGACTCGGCATTTGAAAACTTGCTTGAAAATGTTGAAGAATATGTTTCCAAAGAATAACGAGTTGCCCGCCACTACGTACGAAGCAAAGAAGGTTGTACTGCCCTCTAGGTTTAGAGGTTACGAAGATACATGCATGCATCAACGGTTGCATCCTCTACCGCGGTGAATACGAGAATTTGAATGAATGCCCGGTATGCACTTGCATTGCGTTATAAGATCGAGAGGCGATGACCCTGGTGACGATGTTGAGGGCCGGAAACCCGGGAAGAGGGTTCCCGCCAAGGTGATGTGGTATGCTCCTATAATACCACGGTTGAAACGTCACGTTCGGGAACAAAGAGCATGCCAAGTTGTTGCGATGGCACAAAGAGGACCGTAAGTCGGACGGGGAGTTGAGACACCCCGCGAGATGGAACGCAATGGAGAAAGATCGACGGAGAGTTCAAAGATTTTGCAGTGCGACGCAAGGAACATAAGATTTGGTCTAAGTACGGATGGCATGAATCCTTTTGGCGAGCGAGCTCCGGCCATAGTACACTGGCCCGTGACTCTATGCATCTACAACCTTCCTCCTTGGTTGTGCATGAAGCGGAAGTTCATTATGATGCCGGTGCTCATCCAAGGTCCGAAGCAACCCGGCAACGACATCGATGTGTACCTAAGGCCATTAGTTGATGAACTTTTACGGTTGTGGGGCAGACACTGGTGTCCGTGTGTGGGATGAGCACAAAGAAGAGGAATTTGACCTACGAGCGTTGCTTTTCGTAACCATCAACGATTGGCCTGCTCTTAGTAACCTTTCGGGATCTGTCAAATAAGGGATACAATGCATGCACGCACTGCTTACATGAGGCTGAAAGTGTACATTTGCCAAATTGTAAGAAGAACGTGTACCTTGGGCATCGTCGATTTCTTCAGAAAGGTCATCCGAGTAAGAAAGAAAGGCAAGCATTACAACGGCAAGGCGGATCACCGGCCGAAGCACTGCGGAACACTGCTGGTGCTTGAGGTATTTGATATGGTCAAGGGTTTGAAAGTCATCTTTGGAAAGGGTCTGGCGGACAATCGGTTCGAAGGGAGGTGACGGGCACGTAGCCATGTGGAAGAAGAAATCTATATTACGGGAGCTAGAATATTGGAAAGTCCTAGAAGTCCGCTACTGCAATCGACGTGATGCACGTTACGAAGAATATTTGCGTGAACATCCTAAGCTTCTTGGGCGTGTATGGGAAGTCAAATGATACAAAGGAAGCACGGCAGGACCGGCAAAGTTTGAAAGACCACGATGACCGGCATCCGGAACGGTTTCAAGGTCGTGCCGGCTACGCTACGACCAAAGAAGAGAAGGTCATCTTTTTTGAATGCTGAGCGGTATGAAGGTCCCGTCGAGATTCTCGTCCAATATAAAGGGAATAATAAACATGGCGGAGAAAAAGTTCCAAAACACGAAGTCTCCACGACCTGCACGTGATTATGACGCAATTGCTTCCGATTGCTTTGAGGGGCTCCTGCAGGAAAATGTTCGACTTGCCCATTGTGAAGCTATGTGCATTCCTCAATGCAATCTCTCGGAAGGTAATCAATCCAGAAGTTCTACCACGATTACTGAACGATGTGATCCAATGTCTTGTCGGTTTCGAGTTGGTGTTCCCGCCATCCTTCTTCAATATTATGACGCACCTCCTGGTTCACCTAGTCGATGAGATTTCCATTCTCGGTCCTGTATTTCTACACAATATGTTCCCCTTCGAGAGGTTCATGGGAGTATTAAAGAAATATGTTCGTAACCGTGCTAGGCCGGAAGGAAGCATCGCCAAGGGCTATGGAAATGAGGAGGTAATTGAGTTTTGTGTTGACTTTGTTCCTGACCTTAAGCCGATTGGTCTTCCTCAATCGCGGCACGAGGGGAGACTAAGTGGAAAAGGCACGATCGGAAGGAAATCAATGATATGTATGGACGGCCATTCTCGGTGAAGCACACCACACGGTTCGACCAATTCCAGCTTGGTTGCTCCGTACTTTGAGAAACACAAGAATATTTTACGCTCGGACAACCACAGGAAGCCTGAATCCTGGATTAGGAAGGCCCACATGGAGACTTTCGGCGGTTGGTTGAGAAAACATTTAATGAGTGACAATAAGGTTGTAGATCAGTTTGTACATGTTGGCCAAGACACCATCTTCGACTATAACGACTTTCCAAGGGTACGAGATAAATGGGAATACATTTTACACGATCGCCCAAGATAAAAAGAGCACCAACCAAAACGGTGGTGTCCGCTTTGATGCGACAACCGAGAATGGGCAAAAGGTCACATATTATGGTTACATAGAGGAGATATGGGAACTTGACTATGGACCCTCCTTTAGGGTCCCTTTGTTCCGGTGCAAATGGTTCAAGCTAACGGGAGGTGGGGTAAAGGTGGACCAGCAATACGGAATGACAATGGTGGATTTCAACAATCTTGGTTATCTTGACGAACCATTCGTCCTAGCGAAAGATGTCGCTCAGGTTTTCTATGTGAAGGACATGAGTAGCAAATCGAGGAAACGGAAAGATAAGAAAACGATCGGTACATCATGCGATGATCCAAAGCGCCACATTGTTCTTTCGGGGAAAAGAAACATCGTGGGAGTGGAGGACAAGACGGACATGTCGAGAAGATTATAATATGTTTGCTGAAATTCCGCCCTTCAAAGTGAACACCGACCCAAGCATTAAGTTAAATGATGAGGATGCTCCATGGATACGGCACAATCGTAAGCAAGCGGGGACACAAGGGAAGAAATGATGTGTAATAATTTATTGTACCAAACTTTGTTGAATGAATCATGTGAATTATATTACCCGTGATGTGTTTGGTGTCCATTTTCGAATGATTCAATTGACTCGAGATAGCATCGATGATACATGAAATTTGGAGTGACTAAGTCATACTCCTGCATGCATACATGAAATTTGGAGTGACTAAGTCATACTCCTTCATACGGGAAATTTGGAGTGACTAAGTCATACTCCTGCATACATGAAATTTGGAGTGATTTAGTCATACTCCTGCCTAGGCGTATAATATGCATACTCGTAGTCTTCATAGCCGCCGCCGTTGTGCGGTAGTCGTCGCCTTCTAAGTTGCCGGCATCGTCGTCGCTGCTTGTCGTCGGCTGTCGTCGGGCGGCGCTCGTGGCTCAAGCGAGGGTAGCGCGGGCGGGGGATATCGCCGGCCGTGATGTAGTCCATGACGCTCTGCGGAGTCCGGCCGTACCACCATAGCCGACGGCCGGCCTCGTGGAAGTTTCCGGGAGGCGGACCGTCCTCCTCATACACGGCGAGCGCCCTCTCACGCCGATTGATGAAGAAGGCGTCCCAAGTATGCTGGTTATCGGGATGCCAACGGGGATTCATCCGCTGCTCCGGCGTGAGGTCGAGGTAGTAGTGGTTCGTAATGGCCGCCGGCGCGCGGTACCACGAGGGACGGGAGGGACCGGCACGCCGCCGGCGCTAGGCTCCGGCCCGGCGAGGGACGCGGTAGCCACGAGGGCAAGGGTAGTTCGAGGCGCAAAGCTCCTCCACTGCTTTGGTAGGTTAGAGTGGGTGCGGTGGAAGCCATGAGAGAGTGATGAGAGATTGTAGAGATGTGATGCTGGCCAAGGCGGGCTACCTATATGTCGCGACAAATGGCGGGAAAAATGGGAGCGGGAAGACGGGACGCGGGAAGAAAGAGGCGGGGAGAAAGTGGCGGGAAGAAATTGGCGGGGAAAAAATTGGCGGGAAGAAAGAGGCCGAAAGAAATTGGCGGGAAACAATTGGCGGGAAGAAAGAGGCGGGAAGACGGGGAAGAAATGGCGGGAAGACGAGGAGGGAAGAGGGGGTCGGCGGAAAGAGGCGGGAAGAGGGGTTTTAAAATTTTGAATTGAATTAGTTTTATTTTTCTGAATTTTTTGATATATTATTTGTATTTTAAGATTTTGAATTGAATTAGTTTTATTTTTATGAATTTTTTGATATATTATTTGTATTTTTAAGATTTTGAATTGAATTAGTTTTATTTTTATGAATTTTTTGATATATTATATGTATTTTAAACATTTTGAATTGAATTAGTTTTATTTTTCTTAGTTTTTTGATATATTATTTGTATTTTTAACATATTGAAATGAATTAGTTTTATTTGAATTAGTTTTTTTTTTCTGAATTTATTGATATATTATTTGTATTTTTAACATTTTGAATTGAATTAGTTTTATTTTTCTGAATTTATTGATATATTATATGTATTTTTAAAATTTTGAATTGAATTAGTTTTATTTTTATGAATTTTTTGATATATTATATGTATTTTTAAAATTTTGAATTGAATTAGTTTTATTTTTATGAATTTTTTGATATATTATATGTATTCTAAACATTTCTGAAATGAAATAATTTCGAAAAAAAGCCTTTAGTCGCGGTTGGCCGGGCCAACGCGACTTAAGTCATTTTCCGCGGGAACCTCAAATGGGGCGAAAAAGGCTTTAGTCGCGGTTGGGGTCACCAACGCGACTAAGGGTAGCCTTTAGTCGCGGTTGGTGACCCCAACCGCGACTAAAGGTCATCCGCTATAAATATCGCGCGGCCGAACGGCGCGCCGGTTCCCTTCTTCCTCCGCCCGTTCGTGTGCGGAGACGATCTCTGCCGCGCGCCTCGACGACGCCGCGCGACGCCTCCTCGACGCGGACGCCGCCGCGCGCCATCGGCCGCCGCCACCCGCCGCGCACCATCGACCGCCGCCACCGCGCGCCATCGACCGCCGCCACCGGCTCGCCGTAGCCCCGTAGGGATCCAAACCGCCCCGCCGCCGCCCGCCCGCGCCGCGCCGGTGTCGCCGCGGCCGCCGCCGCGCGCGTACCCCCGGCGCGCCGCCGCCAGAGAGAGAGCGCGGGCCCCCGCGCGCGCCACCGCCAGAGAGAGGCGCGCCGCCGGCCAGAGAGAGGCGCGCCGGCCACAGTAGGGGCGCCGCGCGCGCGGCGCATACCGGCCCGGCCAATTTTTTTTTCTTTTTTTTTAGTTTTAGTTTTTGTTAATTTCGAAATTAAAATTAACTAAAAATTGAGACTTATAATTTGAGACTTAAAAAACTACAAGAAGACATAAAATTTGAGACTTAAAAATTTGAGACTTAAAATTTTAGACTTAAAATTTGAGACTTAAAATTAACTAAATAATTGAGAGTTAAAATTTTGAGACTTAAAAAACTAAAAGAAGACTTGTAATTTGAGACTTAAAATTTTGACTTTTTTTGACTTAATAATTTTGACTTAAAATCTTGACTTAATAAAACGTACTAGATCTAGGGGGGAGACGGAGGCCCGAAGGCCGGCCGGGGGCGCGCGCCACACACACGCATTAGGACGGCGTGCCACACACACGCACTAGGGCGCCGAGGACACATAACTTAACCACCGCGCGAGGGTTATGTGTCCTCGGCACCGCTCCCGCCCTTTCGCCACCGCCCTTTCACCACCGCCACCGCGCGCGTATGCGAGGGGGAGCGAGCCCCTCGTCGCCCCCTCCGCATACGCCTCCCTCTCCGTGACGCCGTCGTCTACCGCCCCGTCTCGCGCTCTTCCGCGACACCCTCTCCCAACCCCTTCCGGCTCGCCGGCCCCCTCCTTTTTGCCACCGCCCTTTTGCCACCGCCACCACCCCTTCTTCACTTAATTAATTTGTTTTGACTACATGTTTTCGGGACCGACATATGGCGGACGATAGAGCTGACCCGATTACGGACAACTATGATCCGGACGGCGAAGACCATATGTTCGGCATCATAAAAGGCGATATTCCATATGTGCCGAGCCGGAGAAGAAGAAGATGATATCTCTTCTTATCTGAACCTTGAGTGTGAAGATGAAGGGCGCCGTCGGCAAGCGAGATGATGCCGAAGAAACGTCGATAAACGACGATCTTCAATTGGAAGTAGCAACCACCTCCGGCGCCGAGGTATATATATATATGTACATATTGAGCGTATGGTGATACAACTAACTGATTTGAATAAATGTGTGTGTACTAACGCGCGCGACTCTCTTTCTTATTTTAGCCCTCGGCCGGATCGTCGAAAAAATCGAGTACGTCGTCAAAGCGTGGCGCAACCAAGACGATGAAAGCAGGAGAAACATGCACCATCGATGTTGTCGACGAAGAAACCGGCAGGCCGGCTGGAGCCCAGCAAGAACGCCACCAAGTTTGTCGGCCAATGCGGAGCCGTTGTTAGAGACAACGTCTCGATCACCCGCCGAGGAGTGGAATGAGCCAAAGAAGGCACGTGTTGGTTTCACTTTTGTCGATAAGAGAGAAAAAAAGATTGCTTCAACAAGCTTATGGAACATTTCGTTCTACCTCCGGAATACCGCAAATACGATGAGGAGGGTAACAAGATTGCGGAAAACAAGAAGAGGCGCAAGCTAGTCAAACAGTTCGCTCTTTCTAGGATGGCCAACGCATTCCGGAAATACAAGCAAAATCTAGCCCATGACTTTGTCAACCAGGGCAAGACTCCGGATTTCAAAGGACAATATGAGAAAGCTGCAACATGATTGGCCAGAATTTGTGAAGCAAAAGAAATCGGAGCAGTTCCTTGAACTATCGAAAAAAATAAGGAAAATGCGGCCAAGAAGGAGTACAATCATAAAATGGGGCCAGGAGGGTATCGCTTTTGGCAGCCTAAGTGGGAGAAGATGGAGAACGAGGCTGAGGGCGCGAGGAATCCGTCCGGGTACGGAGGGATGGGACCCAAGGGCCAAAAGCTGGTGGTACGGGCATGGGGGATCGCTGAACCCGGAGACGAGGGAGTGTGTTTATCGGGGCAAAATAATTACACCCACCCAAAAGCTTATTGAGGCAATGAGGGAGGCTCAAGAGGGGAGGATCAGGTTCAACGAGAGAGAACGACGCCACGACAAAAGCCCTCGGGAATCCTGAACACGGAGGACGTATACGAGGCATGGGGCCCATTCCGTGGAAAATAGGGTTCCCCGGAACGATGACCCGTACGGTTACGAAGCCGTAAGAGAAAGATGGATCGGGATGCGGATGTTGTGGCGAAGTTGGTAACGGAAATGGATGTGATGAAGAAAACCGTGAGTGTACTAGTCGCCGAAAGAGATGCAGCTCGGGCGCAGCATGCTGAAGATCATCCAATGGATCTCGGAAGCCAGCAGAGAAGAAGCCGCGTGGCTTCCACGGAGGCCTCACCGGCTGGTGCACCGACGATAGAAATTACTGCACCGGAGCCTGCGGTGGTCGAAATTACTGCACCGGAGCCTCCTCGCTACCCCGTGGACGATATAAAGGAGATGAAAGCATGTCATCTGTATTATCCTATCGGGAACATGTCCATGAAGGTAGCCATCGGCGAGTGCTTTACCACTGGAGCACTCCACCACAACAACCCCATTCAAGATGGCTATGCTCGTGTGACGGTGGAGGAGATAGTCCAAGGGTTTGAGAACCTGGACATTGACATTGCTACACCGAAGGGGTGAAAAGACTTGGAGATGTCAAGCGCCGAGTTCATTCTATGGCGAAGAAATTTATCAAGTTTCCGGGCGAGGCGCCAACAAGTCCACCCCGTACGGTGGTGGTGGTGGCGGTGGCGGTGACGGTGGCGGTGGCGGTGGCGGTGACGGTGGCGGTGGCGGTGACGGTGGCGGTGGTGCTTCACCTAATACACCTCATTCACGTCGGCCCACGCCGCCGCCCCCGGTCCTCGTCCGGCGGGTGATCGGACACCGGTACCGCCCCCAATCCACCTCCGGCGAAGAAGCGAGAAGCGGTCCTGGGTTATTAACCCGGACCCTTACGTACCTAAGAAAACAAAGGTACCGGAGGTATCACCGAAGCCTCTCCCCACGAGGCCTTGGGAAAGTAGTGCCGAGGAAGTCGAGGCGGGCGCGGCTGCTGATTTAGAGAAATGGAAGGCGAGCGTCAAGAGGAAAATAGAGGGCGAGCCCAAGCCGGTATATTCGACAAGGAAAAGCGATGGGCTAAGTCATTTTTGAACACACCGTCCCAAGCCGCGAAGAATCTGCCTGACGACTATTTACGTGAACTTCGTAGGCAAGCACTCGCGTTCAAGAACGAGGAAAGAGTTGGCGGAGAAGAAAGCCGTGAAGGACGAGGCCGAGTCAAAATTAGAAAGGGGAAAGAAGTTGCCCAGCTCGGGGAACAAAGTAAACAATCGATCGCCCCGCTCATAGTGCAAGCCGCCGATCCGGATGCCCCCGATATCGTAGCAGCTGCGGCAGCACATGGATTGACTGTAACGAGTGCCAGAGAACAAGCGGCCGAGTTAGGTATCACTCTTCGTGCACTGCTAGGCCTTGATGAGGCGCCAATGAAGGACGTAGTATTTACATATGTGAAGAATGGCCCTCTCGTCGAGCCTGCGCAGGAAGGGGATCTACCTCGACAAATGCTAGGTCCGCTAAATTGGTACAAGGGTTACATAAAACATAAAAACGCCAAAGACTATATCTATGCGGAAGTTAGATATGAGCATCACTTCAAACATTACTGGGTACAAATTCCTCTGAGTGAATTGTTCCAGCTGTTCAATCTGCGCGACCTCGACAAATCTATCATCAGTTGCTACGTTACGTAAGTGATTTATTAATTTCTACCCCATCTCGTTCATTGCACGCACTTGTCCTAACTATCTTGTTGTGTACGCTATTATGCGAGAATGAAGAAGCGGGAAATGCGAATAAGGAACATCCATGATGTTGGGTTCATTGACCCACACATCGTTAATTCACATGTGTTAGAACACCACCCCGCCGACGTGGAGGATGACCTGTGGCGGTTTATTAGAAAACAGCAACAGAAAAGTGATATTCTATTTCCTTACCATTTTGGGTGAGTGTTTCTGTCTTGAGCACATTCTCTTTTGTTTACTCCATGCATGGTATGTGGCTAATCGATGAGTTATGCATGATTGTGCATGTATCGTGTCCGCAGGTTCCACTGGATTCTTATGGTAATTAAAGTTCAGACCTCCTCGGTTCTCGTCCACGACTCTCCGAATATGGATCCGGCGCTTTGGGGCGACATGAGAAAAATGTTGCAAAAGTAATTATTTTCATTCATTTGCGCTCTATATCGATCGGCCTATTTCGTTCATCATTTCCTAATATCAAGTAACTAATTAATAACTCTCTTGTTTATTTAATTTTCTTTGCCTCGTAGGGTTTGGAGACGGTTCGTAGATACCAAGGTCGGTGAATTCAAAAAAGAGCTATCTTTTAAAATGGCAGATGCGGACGACCGGGGATACTCAGCCACCGGGGACCAATCTATGTGGATACTATGTTTGTGAGAGGATCCGGAGATACCGCAATGAGCGGGACCGGACGTGTGAGAACAACATCCTGAGGAATAACCTCCGGAAGACGCTTAGTCCGGAAGCTCGCTTCCGACCACTTCAAGAGGAACTAGCTGGATGGTTGGCGAGGAAGTCATCGATCCTAGAGGAGAACACTATTACGATGACGTAGAACTTTATATGCACCAGAATTTGTAACTAACTTGTTCAAAATTGTATATGGTCATCCGATATTGAATATATATTGTATATGGTGATCCGATATTGAATATATATTGTATATTCCTCTTGAATTCTTTTTGGTTCTAATTTCAAATTTGTTTGAAATTGTACATTCATATGCATGTATGTATACAGTACCGTAGAATATGTGAAACTCCTTCAAAATTAAAACCCAAAAGAAATAAAATAATACAAATTAAAAAGAAACCAGATTTAGGGGGAGGGGGGCTAAAACCCTAAACCCTGCGGAGGCCTTTAGTCGCGGTTGGCCTAAATATGTGAAACTCCTTCAGAATTAAAACCCAAAAGAAATAAAATAATACAAATTAAAAAGAAACCAGATTTAGGGGGAGGGGGCTAAAACCCTAAACCTGCGGAGGCCTTTAGTCGCGGCTGGCCAGAAGAACCGCGACTAAAGGTCCTCCGCCCTGGCGCTCGCCTGCGGCCCACGTGGACGGGCCTTTAGTCGCGGTTCGTAAGGAACCGCGACTAAAGGGGGGGGCCTTTAGTCGCGCAGCTTTGGTCGCGGTTGCGCCACCGCGACTAATGGCAGTTGCCAACCGCGACCAAAGCCCTTTTTTCCACCAGTGGCGGGACGGAGTGCGCCGTCCCGAATCGGTCGATCCACCGACGACGGTTACCGCACAGCGCACAGCAACTGCACTCCACGCATGCGAACTGCTTTTCGCCGTCAGCGTGAGCTTTTCTAACTCAAAAGTGTTTTTGCCCTACGTACTACATGCAAAATATGCAATGTATTCTTCCTCCTCACGATATTGTAAAGGTTGAGCATTTTGTTATACTCGTAACGTTCTTTTTTATAACTGAAGAGCAGTACTGGTACCAAAGCATTTGTGACATTTGCGAAAAGAATTCGTGATATTTGGCCAATAGAAAAAGAGGCTGTATTTGTACGCAGCCACCCTTTAGTTTTGAACCAAAGGACCGGAATACTTACCGGGCTACCTACCAGTTCAGTTTTCACCATTGGTTTATATATCATCAAAACATACTTCTTCGTAAGATGGCAATTTTATCAACGGGCGCAGGTACTCGCAGGTACTCGCGGTGTTGTACGCACATAAATAGAGTATGAACTCACTTTTATACCTATAGGTAGTATCCATATCTGTTCTGCTAAGTCATGGGGTGTAAAGTCCTTATACCCTTTAACGCTTGGTATACCCATACGGTCATACCCTACCCGTTTCTTATCTATTTGTCATGTGATATATCTTCTTTTTTATTTATTTATGAGTTAGAGTATTAGATTGTGATTTCTAAATTTTGGTAATTGTTATATACTAAACTACCTATTATTGAGTTAAGGCAATTGACTTCTTTTATAAATATGTTATCCAAAAATGTAAAATGTCCAATAACTCGCATACCATTTGAGCTACCCATTGGGTACCCAATAGGTATGGGCATGGGTAAATTTTATATGGCTACATTTTTGTACCCATTGACTATACATGTATATATGGGTATGGTATTGGTATACACTGCCCATACCTATCCATTTCCATCCTTCTTAATAATTTCATAAATGAAGATAAAAGGTGATGCGGAGATCATCTACAAATCAGACCAGAGATAAAACGAGAAAAATGAGTAGCCATGCCCTAAGAGGCACCTTATGACCTTAGAGGTGACACCACACCACTTTGGCAAAACAGCGGGCCAACATGTCGCTAGAGAGGGTCATGTTCCCTCTTGGTCTGGTCTGTGGGGCGCTAATCCTGCCAGCGGATAACAAGGATTGGGAACGGTGACAACTAAGTCAGGTGAAATGGATAGGAGGCTGTCAAGATCGCCCCATGCTGGAGTTGAAAGGGCTTCAATGTAGGATATGAACTCACCCGGAGATGGCACTGAAATGAGATCTAAATGTGACAACTCACGTACCGCTGTTGTCAAGACCAAGACGGCCAAGTGTGTACACCCGGATCCCTAGCGCGGGGAAGGTAACCAACACCCCCAAGAGGGCCACGAAACCGATATGCATCGTCGTCGTTGGTGCTAAAGCACTAGGATTTCAGTCGAAATCACCTTCGTGCCACAACATGGTACCACTGACCTCACACTGCCGCCACACTAGACCTCCAGGACGCGATTTGTGTGCCACCATTGCCAACACACAACCAGCACCAGGATTTCGTGCCGCCTGCTCCTCACCATCCACAAGGCCAAAGACAAAAGCCACTACTAGTGCAATGCCACTTGCTGAAGAGTCACCAACACAATCCACCTTCCAGGTCATAGCCCTGATACCCCTTGATCTCGCATCTGCGGAGCAGCATGCACAACCACGGGGAGCCCAACGGATCGGACTTAGGACGGCGCTAGTGCTAGATCTAGGCCCACCTGGCCCATATCCATCCGACACTCGGAAGCAAAGGTGTGATAGACACGACATGTGTTCATGTCACCCGTAGGTTGCAACCAGCAAAACCCTAGGCGGGGTTGCCAGAGAACCACTGGATCTAGGTCCGCCCAGATTCGGTGCCCCAGCCTCGCCACACGAGGATAGGCTCTCAGCCGCACAATGCCACTGAGAGACCACTAGTAGGAAAACCCTTATAGGCAAAGCTTAGTTTTGTGGCGCACCACTAAAAATGCGCCACAGAATATTATTTTGTGGCGCACCATTCTGGGTGCGCCACAGAAATAGCTTAATTTTGTGGCGCACTATGAAACTCTGCGCCACAAAAACTTGGTGGGGCCCACATCCTGTCACGCCCAACCATTGGTTTTACCTTTTCTACGGCGCACTGCACACGGTGCGCCACGAAATAACGTATTCCGTGGCGCACCGGCCTCGGTGCGCCACGAAATAATGTTTTCGTGGCGCACTTGTCTCGGTGCGCCACGAAATAACGTGACCTATATCAAGGCCGTACCCCTTCCTCGCCACGAAGTTCCTCTCCTCTCTCCCTCTCTCCCCGCGCCGCCGCCTTCCATGGCGAGCGCCGCCGTCGCCGTCGCCGCCGCCGCCGCCGCCGCCGCCGCCTTCCTCCGCGAGGGCCGGATGCCGCCACGCTCCACCCATCCCCGCCACCAGCAGCACAAGCCGCTGCGGCGTGGAGGAGGAGGGGCCGGCGCGGCGTCAAGGTGGACGAGCCGCCGCCGCGTCAAGGTGGAGGAGCCGCCGCGACCTCCACCCCTGCCGTCGTCGTCGGTGAGCTCCTCCACAACTCTCCAAATCGTCGGTGAGCTCCCTCCCCTCCCCTCCCTCTTCCTCCCCCGCGCGAGCACAACGTGCTCGACGAAATGCTCGCTCGGTTGGCTCTGGATGCATTGCTGCTAGTGATGCTTAGCTGTTAATCTTGATGCTACTTGGTTCATTTGTTGGCTCTGGATGCATTGCTTGCTAGTGATGCATTGCTGCTCGGTTGGTTCATTTGATGCTACTTGGTTCATTTGTTGTGCTCGGTGAGGTTAACTGTTAATCTTGATGGCTTATTACTACTTGGTTCATTTGTTGTGCTCGGTGAGGTTAACTGTTAACAATTTTCTTGATGGGTTCATAGGAATTTGATGCTATTGTTCATTTAAATGCTTGTTGTGCTCGGTGAGGTTAAGCTGGTTCATAGGAATTTAAATGCATGAAATGCTACTTCGGTGGGCTTGTATACATACATATTTATAGTTGCTCTTGGTTGGCCTGGGATTAGTTTTCCGGACCCCAAGTAATTCTCTGTTGGGATTAGTTTTGTGGACCCCAAGTTTTTTGGACCCCGATGATTTACTTGATGGATTCTTGTGAGCTTATGGTATGCTTATAATGCTCCGATTAGTGGGGATGCTTACTTGGATCATGTGCATATAGTTCATATAGTTCCCTAAAAATAAAGAATGCTCCCTGGCCGGAAGCTTGATGTCTTAGCTCAGCCAATGATGCAAAGGCTGAGGCAAAAACTTGGATAAGAACATATACTAAAATGTGTGATTTAAATGGAATGCTTATGATGGTTACTACCAAGTGATGAATAATCCCTTATGGTACCCCAGCTTTGTTTTGAACTCAAGCTGAGTAATGATAAATTTCTATTTCTTGTGTTGGCTTTGATGAAAATAGAGATATCCACGGTAGGGGATCATGTAAATGAATGCCACTGTGGTATCCTTTGAAGAAAAAGGACTGTTTCGATGGTTTTAAAAGGCTAGGTGGTGCTAGGTGATTCGGTTGGCTACCAAGACTTGTCTCATCCGGTTAGCTGGGATATGCTATGTGTTGTTGCTTGTTTAGGCATATCTATCACTTACTGGATTTACTGGTTCTTGATTGGCCTCTCTTTTGCCAGCATCACTTGGTCTATATACCAAGTGATGAATAATCCCTTTGGAGCATCTTCTCCATGCATGCTATGTGTGTTTGAGCATCTTGACTTATGTCCCTATGATAATGGATCATCAAATGTTTCCCTTTGTCCCTGGTTGCCTCCTTAATTGATGCCTTATGATCCAAATGATCCAAGTCCCTTGCATGATCCCATTTGTCCCTAATGTTGCTTAATTAAGATGAATAAATTCCCTCTAATCACCATTTGGAGATCAAGACTAGTTCTTGATATCCATTAGTTACTGTCAACACATGTGTTTGCATGTGTGTGTGAGCTGCTTGTAGTGTCACTTGTCGACTATTCAAGTTTCAATGTTGGTTACTTTTCCTCTAGTGCAAGAAATGGTTGAGCAGATGTTTATCCACTGTTGGCCTTTATTCTTGGGTAGCTCAAAGTGTCATGCACTTACTGGATCATCAAATGTTTCCCTTAATTTGTCCCTGGTTGCCTCCTTAATTGATGCCTTATGATCCAAATTACTATATTATTGGATTGAGTGATATGGCTACTGCTTGTTTGCTCTCCAAATGCTATATATGTGTATTTAACCATGCTTATGATGGATTTCTTTTAAGGACTCTCTAGCTAGATTAGAGGGGAAAAAGTTGCTGCTTTGTTGCCTATGATAATGGATCATCAAATGTTTCCCTTTGTCCCTGGTTGCCTCCTTAATTGATGCCTTATGATCCAAATGACCCAAGTCCCTTGCATGATCCCATTTGTCCCTAATGTTGCTTAAGATGAATAAATTCCCTCTAATCACAAAGTATGAGGCATTCCATTTAGTTGATACCACTTGGCTCTTTCTTCCATTTTAGTGCCCATGATTAGAATGTTCGGTCAACTGTCCACTCCGGGGTGTCGCTAGTGAGCCTGGTGTGATGGCACAAATATCAATCTCTTGTGCATCCTACCTGGCCTCGCTAACGCCATCCCGGAATGTTCATATTTCTTTCGACCAACAAAGTATGAGGCATATGATATCTAGTTGAGATACCACTTGGCTCTTTCTTCCATTTTAGTGCCGATGATTAGAATGTTTGGTCACCTATACGCCGCAATATACTTTGTAGACGAGCCCCCCTTTCCATGGCCGCCGTTCCGTGAACGAGTCCTTGACGAGACAACAACGCCGACATGCCTCTCCGGCGCAGCACCACTTTTCTTCTCTCGCCGTCCAGTACGTGAACGAGTCCTTAAAGCCAAGACGGTGCCAGCCTCCCTAGCATCATGCCGACCCCTGTTGTCGCGCTTCAGGCCGTGTCGATCACGCGCCCTGCACTCTTCGCCTTTTTGCCCGGTGAACGAATAGACTAATCGTTGGAATAAGGAAGCCGATAACGGCCGATCGCAATTTAATCTTGCGACCGGCTGTCATCGGTTTCCTTATTCCAACGATCAACCTATTGGTTCACCGGGCAAGAAGGCGAACAGTGCAGGGCGCGGGACACACGGCTTGAAGCGCGGCAACACGGCCTGGCATAATGCTGGGCAGGCCGGCACGGTCTTTGCATCAAGTACTCGTTCATTGGACAGCGAGGGACTGGCGTGGTTCTGCGTCGGAGATGCAGATCGGCGTTGTTGTGTCGTCAAGCACCCGTTGACGGAACGCCGACCGGGGAAAGGGGGCCCTTCTGCAAAGTATACGGCGGTGTATACTGCAACTATGGTTTCTGACCATAGTATTTGTGTTGACCAACAATGTATGAGGCACATATTCTATTTTGTCATTCCATTTGCTTTGAGATTTTCAAAATGCCGATGATTAAAATGTTTGGTCACCGTACACTTGGGGGTGGCGTAAGTGAGCCTGGTAAGATAGCACAAATATCAATCTCTTGTGCATCCTACCTGGCCTCGCTTACACCATCCCTAAATGTTAATATTTGTGTTGACCAACAATGTATGAGGCACTTATTCTATTTTGTCATTCCATTTGCTTTGAGATTTTCAAAATGCCGATGATTAAAATGTTTGGTCATCGTACACTTGGGGGTGGCGTAAGTGAGCCTGGTAAGATAGCACAAATATCAATCTCTTGTGCATCGGACTTGGCCTCACTGACGCCATCTCTAAATGTTAATATTTGTGTTGACCAACAATGTATGAGGCACTTATTCCATTTTGTCATTCCATTTGCTTTGAGATTTTCAAAATGCCGATGATTAAAATGTTTGGTCACCGTACACTCGGGGGCGGCGTAAGTGAGTCTGGTAAGATAGCACAAATATCAATCTCTTGTGCATCGGACTTGGTCTCACTTACACCGTCCCTGAATGTTAATATTTGTGTTGACCAACAATGTATGAGGCATTTATTCCATTTCTCTTGTGCATCGGACTTGTTGGTCTCACTTTCTTCCATTTTCATCATAGTAGGAACTGGATGAAGGACCCCGATGCAAGCGAGCCTGGTGGGTAGAGATGACGGAGCAAAGGAGGAACCGGATGAAGACTACTTTGTATCTCGAAATTGTGAATTTTGTATGAATTAAGAGTTGTATGCAAAACATTTGACACTTGCCACTATATATGTATCTCGATCGGGCTCTAAGTAATGTGATGATGATGTCTATGTTATATCTGTGCAATGTACATGATATTTATATTATATCTGAATGTTGCTGTATATAACCTGTGTATCTGTATTGCTGTCTATAAACTGCATATGTATAGCAGGCAGCACAAAATCGTGTATAATACAAGCAAATTCTGTGGCGCACTTAGAACCAATTCTGTGGCGCACGCTTTTCTGTGGCGCACCTAAGAACAAGTGCGCCACAGAAACCTTAATTCTGTGGCGCATGGGCCGGTGCGCCACAGAAACCTTATTTTTGTGGCGACGTTTCTGTGGCGCACCTCCTATGCGCCACAGAATCCATTTTTGGTGCGCCACTGATGAGGCTTTTCCTACTAGTGGACCCTGAAACCATGTGCTACGGTTAGAGCACATCCAACCAACATTGTGCCCAAATGAGCCTAGATCTAGGCTACACATCCATGCCGTCGTGGCTTATAACCGCCAACCATTGGTTGAGCCACACACTACCTCACCTCCACCACCACCGAAGGGCACTACCACCACCGTACCTAACTGCTGACCACCGGACTGGGATCTTGTACCACAACAGCGCACTGCCGCCGACAGGAACTGCTCCGCAAGTTAGCCACGCGAGTGGGTACGTAAAGAATGTCGCCTCCGACATCTCTCGGGCTTCGGCCGGAGGTCCCGCTGGCGATGGCGGAGGTGGGGAAGAGGAGGGATGCGGTGAAACTCAGACCCCTAGTTGTTCTTTAATTTGCAATTTGAAATTCGTAGACGCTTGATATATACATCAAGATGTGTGTCGAGAATATGACCTATATAGAACATTACTGCTTTTAAGTACTCCCCCGTTCATAAAATAAAATCCTAGATTTATCTAATTTTGATGTATTTATTCACTAATAGAGTAATAGTGTCTACATACATTCAACTTTAAAAAAATATAAGACATCCTTTTATGACCGGAAGAAGTAACTGATATGAAATTGCTATCAAATACTACAAATTTGTCACCAAACAACACCTTTAGATTTGTGAATAAAGCACTTTATTAACTCAAAAGTTTGCTTAGAAAGCATCAAACTCTCACGTCACTAATTTTATCTCTTTCGTCCACCACTGGTAGGTGGGACCGCATATAAGAAAGCATGAATGTCACGTCTCACATGTGCCCGAGAATAATATATATGGACATATTTTTGGCAGAATTTAAGACCTTTCAGTTTCAGAATGATTTTAGACCAATTTGTTCCCTTAAAATAATTTTCTGTACTACGGGTCCATACTTTGCGAGTGTTGTGGTACCCGGTGTATACAACTCAAACGCAGAAGTCAGAGGATAATCGGTTTCCGGTGCACGCAAACGACATGCGTGCATTTATATTTATAGACAGCGATGGTGCATACACGGCACGACTATGCCAGAAATGGATCGAATCATATACTTTTGAGCTACTTAATTAATGTACAGTAGTTTTCTTTTACCGATGGTCGATGGCGGTGAATCGACGAATAGACCGGCCGGCCGGCGCATCTTCTTAGCCAGCACGCATGTACACGGCGTGCGTCCCCGTCGTTACATTCTTCCCCACCAGCTCTCGTGTCGCCGTGTCGAGCCCGATCTTCGCCCCTGCCGCGTCGTTGTTAGAGCATCCCCACTCGTTGGCGTTCCCCACGCCCAAATCCGACGATTGTTTCGTCCGGATTGGACATAAATCTGGCGTGGGGAGCGCCGAAGTTCCAGCCACCCCCCCCCCCTCCCGGCAGGACACCCCCAACTTGGGGCATTTGACATATTTCAAACAAATTCGACATAAAATTTTACAAGTTCGGCAAACAAGATTCAAACAATTTCGGCGAAAAGCAGTGCAATGTTTAACAAGTGCTGAAACAAATGAAGCACACAATTTCACAAGTTTTGAAACAAATAAATAAAGCATATACTAGTTGGCGTCGGCGTCGGCGTTGCCTCGGCGCGTCCATATGTGCTCCACCAGATCATCTTGCAGCTGTCGATGCATTGTAGGGTCTCGGATCTCCTGGCGCATAGCAATGAAAGCCGTCCAGTCTGTCGGCACCTGGTGATTAGGCTGTGCAAGAGGTCCCTCTCTCTCATACGGTGCTTGTTGCTCAGCCAGAGGAACCGGATGTTTTCGCTCATTTTCAATAATCATATTGTGTAGGCACACACAGCAGTTCATCACCTCCCACATCTGATCTTTGGACCAAGTCATAGCGGGGAACCGAATGACAGCAAATCTCTGCTGGAGGATACCAAATGCACGCTCGACGTCTTTTCGGCAAGCTTCTTGTTTCTTCACAAACTCGCAAAGTTTGGGGGTGCTAGGTTTCGAGATAGTCTTCACAAATGTTGCCCACTTTGGATAGATACCGTCTGCAAGGTAGTATCCTTTGTTGTAGTGCCGACCATTGATCACATAGTTCACCGGGGGAGCATGACCCTCAACAAGCTTGGAAAAGATCGGGGAGCAGTTTAGGACGTTGATGTCATTGTTGGATCAGGCATATCAAAGAAAGAGTGCCAAATCCAGAGATCATGGGTAGCCACTGCTTCAAGTATCACAGTGCAGCCGTTTTTGTGACCCTTGTACATTCCCTGCCACGCAAACGGACAGTTCTTCCATTTCCAATGGATGCAGCCAATGCTTCCAAGCATCCTTGGAAAACCCCTGGCTTCATTTGTTGCAAGGATCCTCTGAGTGTCTTCGACAGTGGGTGTTCTCAAGTAATAGTCCCTGAACACTGTGATGACCCACAAGTATAGGGGGTGTATCGTAGTATCTTCGATAAGTAAGAATGTCGATCCCAACGAGGAGCAGAAGGTGTTGACAAGCAGTTTCGATGAAGGATTCACTGTAAATGCTCACGGACGTGTATTCGGGGGGTTTGATGTAACAGTTGAATAAAGTACGAGTATGTAAAGTGCGAGAGTAACAATTGCAGCGAGTGGCCCAATCCTTTTTAGCACAAAGGACAAGCCGGTTTGTTTACTTATAATGACCAAACGTTCTCGAGGACACATGGGATTTTAGTCTAGTGCTTTCGCTACATACGGCTAAATAATCTTCATTGTTATGATAAGTGTTGTGTTGGTGAACCTATGCTAATGTACCGCCCTTCCTAGGACTAATACATACTTGTGATTATACCCCTTGCAAGCATCCGCAACTACAAGAAAGTAATTAAGAATAAATCTAACCACAGCCTTAAACTCGAGATCCTGCGATCCCTCCCGCATCGATATACCAACGGGGTTTAGGTTTCTGTCACTCCGGCAACCCCGCAATTAGCAAACGAGTACAAGATGCATTCCCCTAGGCCCATAAATGGTGAAGTGTCATGTAGTCGACGTTCACATGACACCACTAGAAGAATAACACCACAACTTAAATATCACACCATTGAATATTACTCAACCATAATTCACTACTAACATTTAGACTTCACCCATGTCCTCAAGAACTAAACGAACTACTCACGAGACATCATATGGAACATGATCAGAGGTGATATGATGATGAATAACAATCTGAACATAAACTTGGTTCAATGGTTTCACTCAATAGCATCAACAACAAGTAGAAATCGATACCGGAAGAGTTTCCCCTATCAAACAATCAAGATCAAACCCAAATTGCTACGGCGGTGACGGTGTCCAGCGGTGATGACGGCGATGTTGATGGTGGAGATGATGATGATGGTGATGGCGATGATGTCCAGCTCGATGACGGTGACGATGGCGTCGATTTCCCCTCCCGGAGGGAATTTCCCGGCGGATTCCCGCCCGCCGGAGAGCTCTTTCTCTCTGGTGTTCTCCGCCCCGCAGAGGCGGCTGTAACTCTTCGCGAGGTACCCTCTGTGGCTTAGGTCTTCGGGACGAAGGGTTTGGCGAAGAAAAGGAGGCGAAAGGGGTCGTGGGCCCTCCACACCACAGGCCGGCGCGGCCAGGGCCTGGGCCGCGCCGCCCTAGGGTGTGGGCCCACCCCGGCTGCTCCCGGCTCCTCCTTCCGGCTTCCTTCGTCATCTTGAAAAATAGGATTTTTGCTATAATTTCCTTCCGCAGTTGATCTTCCGAAATATTGCGTTCGACGGTGCTTTTTCCAAGCAGAATCCCGGCTCCGGTGTTCGATCCTCCAATAACGATGAAACATGCAAAATAGATGAAATAACATAAGTAATGTGTCCCAATATGAAATATATCAATGAATAACAACAAATTATGATATAAAATAGTGATGCAAATTGGACGTATCAACTCCCCCAAGCTTAGACTTCGCTTGTCCCCAAGCGAAACTGAGCTCGATAGACATGACCACATGTTTATGGAGTGAAGAGTCGATAAATAAAATACGGACAAGAAGCATCATATTCATTCACACAGGACATTATAGTAAACAACCTCTTATAACTCATATTGAAACAAGTATAAGGTAATCACAAGTAAAGGTGCATGAGAAATCATGATTGGTGATGGCAAACTTCGTTCTTGGTCAGAGAACAATTAACAGATTATATTTATCTCATTGAGCAGCGCTCTCATGTTAAAGTTTATAAGGCACAACTTGCATACTCAATCGTAATGGTCTTCTCATAATCATTGATAACTTGCAAAGCTATATTCATTCAGATAAAACTTGTACTAAACAAGGAAGAATAAAAGACATGATGTAGCAAATCACAATATAATGGTTTGATCACAACTACTCAAATGCTTGCTTGAGATGGAGGGAAATAGGTTTACTGACTCAACATAAAGTAAAAGACAGGCCCTTCGCAGAGGGAAGCAGGGATTAAATCTTGTGCTAGAGCTTTTTCAGTTTTGCAATCATATAGAGGTAATAAAAGTAACATTTTGAGAGGTGTTTGTTGTTGTCAACGATCGGTAGCGGGTACTCTAACCCCTTGCCGGACAACCTCCTAAGAGCGGCTCCCATATTATTTCCATTTTGTGTGGCACTCCTTCCAACCTTTCTTTCACAAACCATGGCCAACCGAATCCTCGGGTGCCTGCCAACAATCTCATACCATGAAGGAGTGCCTTTTTATTTTAGCTTAATTATGATGATGACACTCCCCCCAACCTTTGCTTACACAAGCCATGGCTAACCGAATCCTTCGGGTGCCGTCCATCAATCACATACCATGGAGGAGTGTCTATTTAGTTTAATCAATTTGGGACTCGGGAATCCCATTGCCAGCTCTTTTTGCAAAATTATTGGATAAGCGGATGAAGCCACTAGTCCATTGGTGGAAGTTGCCCAACAAGATTGAAAGATAAAACACCACATACTTCCTCATGAGCTATGAAACATTGACACAAATAAGAGATACTAAGTTTTGAATTGTTTAAAGGTAGCACATGAAGTATTTACTTGGAATGGCAGAAAATACCATGTAGTAGGTAGGTATGGTGGACACAAATGACATAGGTTTGGGTTAAGGTTTGGATGCACGAGAAGTATTCCCTCTCAGTACAGGTCTTTGGCTAGCAAGGTTAATTAGCAAGCATAAGAGTCGAAGGAAACAAACAAATATACATATGATAGAAACAATCATGCATCTTCCTTGCAAACACAAACAATTTTAACTTCAGAATAATAAGCTATGAGCTAACAAGAAAGACAATGAAACAACTACATGTATTTCTCTTTTCTATTTAAACTTCAAAGTGTTGTTGCTATTGACCAATGCTAAGTTTGCCAAAACCAAATAGATTTATTCAATGCTCCCAAAGTGATACCAATACTAACAACAAGGTGAATCATATAGTAGAGATTGCAAACTAAAATAAGATGTGCAATATGTAAATGATAAGACTTCCCATTAATATTCCATAACGATAACTCACACCAAGGGATACATAGACAACCAACCAAAGGAGAAATACTTCCAAACGCAACCCATCTTATATGATAACTTCCCTACTCATGATATGACACTACTTGACAATAAAAGTAAAAGGTAGTGATAATGTGATACCGCGGCACTCCCCAAGCTTGGAACAAACCAAGGGGATGCCAATACCGATGATGAATTACTCCCGCGGCGATGATGGTGATGAATTCCCGACAAGCTTCTCAATAAGCTCCCGAAGCTCGTCAATCCCGTATATGAGGTTGCGAATCATCTCCGAGTTGTGCTCGACGCGGTTAAAGAGTCTCGTCCGATGGCGAGTCCCAGCTCTTGGAGTTATTTCCCCACTCTTCAACCTCGAGCTCCTTCTCTCCTCGCAGTGTTAGAACGATCTATATCCCATCGGCCAGTGCAATGCTGCCTTGGGAGTCCCTTCAATTTGATTATTGAAAATTAGATTGTGGAAGGGGTGATGAGTGCCTCGATGGAGATGTTTTCGGAGCTAGGTAATGACGTGGGACCGCTCCTCCAGAGGCGAATTCTTGCGCTCTTGTTTGCACTAAAAGGGTTGTCCACCACCTTGATGCTTGCGATGGTAGCACGCGGGCGTGCGCGCGAGTCTTCCTCCACCTCTTCTTCATCTTCTTCCTTGACGTCCTTGTTCTTGGAGACCATGGTGCTTCTAAACCGAAAACAGATCCTGGCGTAAACAGCTCGAAACAAAACACGTCGAGAAAACGATATACGGACCTCCAGGGGTCCGGGGGATTATATAGCAAAAATTTTCTCGACAAAAGGAAAGCACCAGATCGAACCAGAGTCGGAAAGGGGCGACGAGGCGGCCAAACCATTGGCCGGCGCGGGCCCAGGTCAGGCCGCGCCGCCCTATGGTGGCACCCCCTCGTGCGTCCTTTCCACTCCGTTTCGAACTCGTAATTTCTCATATTTTCCAAAAACAGCAAAAATATAGTTCGAAAGGTAAATTGCGTACTTTTCATTACCAGTACTGTTACCTATTCAAAGTCGAGTTCTGGCGGACTGTCAATTTGCCCTTTGATGAAATATTCCGGTGTCTCCACTTGAATAATATCAACATCAACATTATAAGAATCACCCGAGATATAATGCTTGAGTCTTTGTCCATTCACCACTTGCGTAGCATTGCCTTGGAGAGAGCTAATTTTGATTGCTCCCGAACGATACACCTCCTCGACAACATATGGTCCTTCCCATTTCGAGAGTAATTTCCCCGCAAAGAATCCGAGACGAGACCGATACAATAGGACTTTATCCCCAATATTAAATTCTCTTTTGATAATCCTCCTATCATGCCATTTTTTAACTTTCTCTTTAAAGAGTTTAGCATTTTCATAAGCTTCACTTCTCCATTCATCTAGGGAACTCAATTGCAACAACCTCTTATCACCTAGCAAGTTTAGGATCTTTATTTAATTCTCTAACAGACCTCAATAAGCTTTGTGCTCTAGTTCTAGAGGTAAATGACAAGCTTTCCCATAGACCATTTTATAAGGTGACATTCCCATGGGATTTTTATAAGCAGTTCTATAAGCCCAAAGTGCATCCTTCAATTTACTAGCCCAATTCTTTCTAGTTTTATTAACGGTCTTTCCCAAAATAGATTTAATCTCTCTATTTGATAACTCTACTTGACCACTAGTTTGAGGATGATAAGCGTAAGCAATTCTATGATTAATACCATACCTAGCAAGAGTTTTTCTAAAACCTCCATGAATAAAATGAGAACCTCCATCAGTCATAATATATCTAGGTACTCCAAATCTAGGAAAAATAATATCTAAGAGCATTCTTAAAGAGGTCTCACCATCAGCACTTTTTGTAGGTATAGCTTCCACCCATTTAGTAACATAATCAACAAGCAACAAGTATATGAGTGTTACCTTCGAAGATGGAAAAGGTCCCATGAAGTCAAATCCCCAACAATCAAACGGTTCAATAACAAGAGTATAATTCATAGGCATTTCATTGCGTCTGGAGATATTACCAACCCTTTGGCATTCATCACAAGATAAAATAAACTTTCTCGCATCCTTGAAGAGAGTTGGCCAATAAAAGCCTGATTGTAGGACCTTTTGCGCGGTTCTTTCTCCGGCGTGATGTCCTCCATAAGCACTACCATGACATTTACTCAATATCTCCTGTTGTTCATATTCAGGGACACATCTTCGCATAATACCATCCACTCCTTCTTTATATAAGTGTGGGTCATCCCGTAAATAATGCCTCAAATCATAAAAGAATTTCCTCCTTTGCTCGAGATGAAAAGGTTGGAGGCAAGTACTTGGAAACAATAAAGTTAGCATAATCAAGCATACCAAGGACCTGTCTCGCGAGCTCACCTTTATTACAGCCAATTGTTCATTTGGAAAACTATCATTAACAGGAATGAGATCATAAGCAATATTTTCCAATCTAGACAAATTATCAAGCAACAGGATTATCAAGCACCTTTCCTATCTACAATATGTAAGTCAAATTCTTGCAACTGAAGTACCCATCTAATAAGCCTTGGCTTAGCATCTTTCTTTGTCATTAGGTATCTAATTGCAAGCATGATCGATATGAATAGTAACTTTTGAATCAACAATATAAGATCTAAATTTATCACAAGCAAAGACTACAGACTAATAATTCTTTTTTAGTTGTAGCATAATTTCTTTGAGCAGCATCAAGAGTTTTACTAGCATAATGAATAACATTCAGTTTTTTATCTACTCGCTGTCCAAGGACAGCGCCTACAGCAAAATCACTAGCATCACACATAATTTCAAATGGTAAGTTCCAATCAGGAGGTTCAACTATAGGAGCAGTTGTTAAGGCTTTCTTAAGAGTTTCAAACGCTTCCTTACAATCATCATCAAAAACAAATGGTACATCTTTTTGAAGAAGATTAGTAAGAGGCTTTGAAATCTTAGAGAAATCTTTAATAAATCTCCTATAAAACCCAAGCATGACCAAGAACACTACGAATACCTTTAACATCCCTCGGATAGGGCATCTTCTCAATTGCTTCAACTTTAGCTCTATCAACTTCAATACCTCTCTCGTAAATTTTATGTCCCAATACAATTCCTTCATTAACCATAAAGTGGCATTTCTCCCAATTAAGAACAAGGTTAGTTTCTTCACATCTCTCGCAAAACTTTATCAAGGTTTCGCAAGCAACTATCAAAAGAATTCCCATAGACGGAAAAATCATCCATGAATACCTCTACAATACTTTCACAAAAACCATGAAAAATAGCAGACATGCATCTTTGAAAAGTAGCAGGAGCATTACATAAACCAAAAGGCATACGTCTATAAGCATAAGTTCCATAGGGACAAGTAAAAGTGGTTTTCTCTTGATCTTTAGCTTTAACGAAGAATTTGTGAAAACCTGTAATAACCATCAAGAAAGCAAAAATGAGTATTTTTAGATAATCTTTCTAGCATTTGATCAATAAAGGGTAAAGGGTAATGATCTTTTTTAGTAACTTTATTAACTTTTCGAAAATCAATGCACATTCTATACCCTACAACTACTCTTTGAGGAATGAGCTCATCATTATCATTAGGCACAACAAGTCATACCTCCTTTCTTGGGAACGCAATGCACAGGACTAACCCATCTACTATCAGCAATAGGATATATAATACCAGCTTCAAGAAGTCGTAATACCTCATTCCTTACCACTTCCTTCATCTTCGGAATTAGACGACGCTCGAGGTTCAACAACGAGCTTTGCATCATCTTCCATATTAATAGCATGTTGGCATATAGACGGAGAAATCCCCTTCAAATCATCAAGAGTGTAGCCAATAGCGCCTCGATGCTTCTTCAATATTTCCAATAACCTTTCTTCCTCAATCTCTCGAAAGCTTAGAACTAATAATAACAGGATATATTTTCTTATCATCAATATGAGCATATTTAAGATTATCGGGTAAAGGCTTTAAATCAAAAACAGGATCTTCCTTTGGTGGCGGTGTTGTACCCAAATCTTCCACCGGTAAATCATGCTTGAGAATAGGTTGGCGAAGAAAAATTTCCTCAAGCTCATCTCTTTCTTTCCTAAAAATTTCGCTCTCGCTATCCTCCAAATGTTGCTGCAAAGGATTATTAGGAACAAGAACAATAGATGCACATTGCTCCATTTTAAAATCATTACTAGGCAAATCAGCTTTATAAGGAGTTTTAGTAAATTTAGAGAAGTTAAACTCATAAGATTCACCAGCGAATTTAGTCAAAATTTTCTCTTTCTTGCAATCTATAATAGCTCCACAAGTATTTAGAAAAGGTCTACCAAAAATAATAGGACAATAATCACTAGCAACAGAACCAAGTACCAAAAAGTCAGCAGGATATTTAATCTTACCGCATAAAACTTCCACATCTCGAACAATACCAATTGGAGAAATAGTTTCTCTATTAGCCAGCTGAATAACCACATCAATATCTTCAAGTTCACAAGAATCAATTTCGTGCATAATCTCCGTGTAAAGCTCATACGGAATAGCACTAACACTTGCACCAATATCACATAATCCATAATAACAATGATCACCAATTCTAACAGATAGCATAGGAACACTAGCTTGTTTGGGTTTATTAGGATGTGAAACAATATTAGAAGCATCTTCACAGAAAATAATATGACCATCCTCCACATTTTCAGTCACAAGATCTTTAACTATTGCAACAACAGGTTCAACTTTTATTTGTTCTTCAGGTTCTACAGGTTTCTTTTCACTTTTATGAACCGCACTATTGATAACAGAGTACTCCTTCATTTTAGCAGGGAAAGGAGTTTTTTCAATATAAACCTCAGGAATAACATGATCAGCAGTTTCAACTACAACACATTTATTAATAGATGAATCAATTTTATCTTTATATGGTTCATGATACTTATCAAAGTTCTTCTTTGGCAATTCATAATGAGAGGCAAAAGCTTTAAAAAGATTTACAGCAACTTGAGAATCAAGACCATATGTAGCACTCATATTACGAAATTTATCGAGTATCCATAAAAGCTTCAATGCATTTATAATCATAAATTATACCCGATTCTCGATCTTTGTCGTTCTCCCATCCTTCAAGCATTTTCTTGGATTCGATCAAGAAGGTCCCTTTTAAACTCTTCTTTGTTGCGTGTAAATGATCCAGAACAAGAAGTATCCAGCAAGGTCTTGTCTTGAAAAGAAAGTCTTGAATAGAAATTATCAATAATAACATTACCAGGAAGCTCATGAATGGGGCATTTGAGCATTAAAGACTTCAATCTCCCCCAAGCTTGGGCGATGCTCTCTCCATCATGAGGCCAAAAATTATATATGCGATTCCGATCCTTATGAATTTCACTTGGAGGATAGAACTTAGAATAAAACCGGGGCACAATATCATTCCATTCAAGAGAATCCCCATTATCCAATAATTTATACCAATGCGCCGCTTACCGGACAGCGACAAAGAGAATAGTTTCTTCCTCACTTCATCCATAGCAATACCTGCACATTTGAATAACCCGCATAATTCATGCAAAAACAAGTAAATGATCACCGGGGTGGACAGTTCCATCCCCTTCATAGCGGTTATCCATAACACGTTCAATAATTTTCATAGGTATTTTATATGGTATTACTTCCTCACCTGGCGCTTCATCCACTACCGTTGCAGTAGTAGTAGATTTCCCAAATAGAAATTGAAGAGAAGATCTCTCCATAATGACTTATAGCAGCAGCAGTAAATAAAATCAGCACAACAAGAAAGGTTTTCCTTACCAATTCCACTTACCAATAGCGCTTCACTCCCCGGCAACGGCACCAGAAAATAGTCTTGATGACCCACAAGTATAGGGGGTGTATCGTAGTATCTTCGATAAGTAAGAATGTCGATCCCAACGAGGAGCAGAAGGTGTTGACAAGCAGTTTCGATGAAGGATTCACTGTAAATGCTCACAGACAGGTATTCAGGGGGGTTTGATGTAACAGTTGAATAAAGTACGAGTATGTAAAGTGCGAGAGTAACAATTGCAGCGAGTGGCCCAATCCTTTTTAGCACAAAGGACAAGCCGGTTTGTTTACTTATAATGACCAAACGTTCTCGAGGACACATGGGATTTTAGTCTAGTGCTTTCGCTACATACGTCTAAATAATCTTCATTGTTATGATAAGTGTTGTGTGGGTGAACCTATGCTAATGTACCGCCCTTCCTAGGACTAATACATACTTGTGATTATACCCCTTGCAAGCATCCACAACTACAAGAAAGTAATTAAGAATAAATCTAACCACAGCCTTAAACTCTGAGATCCCGCGATCCCTCCCGCATCGATATACCAACGGGGGTTTAGGTTTCTGTCACTCCGGCAACCCCGCAATTAGCAAACGAGTACAAGATGCATTCCCCTAGGCCCATAAATGGTGAAGTGTCATGTAGTCGACGTTCACATGACACCACTAGAAGAATAACACCACAACTTAAATATCACACCATTGAATATTACTCAACCATAATTCACTACTAACATTTAGACTTCACCCATGTCCTCAAGAACTAAACGAACTACTCACGAGACATCATATGGAACATGATCAGAGGTGATATGATGATGAATAACAATCTGAACATAAACTTGGTTCAATGGTTTCACTCAATAGCATCAACAACAAGTAGAAATCGATACCGGAAGAGTTTCCCCTATCAAACAATCAAGATCAAACCCAAATTGCTACGGCGGTGACGGTGTCCAGCGGTGATGACGGCGATGTTGATGGTGGAGATGATGATGATGGTGATGGCGATGATGTCCAGCTCGATGACGGTGACGATGGCGTCGATTTCCCCCTCCCGGAGGGAATTTCCCCGCGGATTCCTGGCCCGCCGGAGAGCTCTTTTCTCTCCGGTGTTCTCCGCCCCGCGAGGCGGGCTGTAACTCTTCGCGAGGTACCCTCTCGTGGCTTAGGTCTTCGGGACGAAGGGTTTGGCGAAGAAAAGGAGGCGAAAGGGGTCGTGGGCCCTCCACACCACAGGCCGGCGCGGCCGGGGCCTGGGCCGCGCCGCCCTAGGGTGTGGGCCCACCCCGGCTGCTCCTCGGCTCCTCCTTCCGGCTTCCTTCGTCATCTTGAAAAATAGGATTTTTGGTATAATTTCCTTCCGCAGTTGATCTTCCGAAATATTGCGTTCGACGGTGCTTTTTCCGAGCAGAATCCCGGCTCCGGTGTTCGATCCTCCAATAACGATGAAACATGCAAAATAGATGAAATAACATAAGTAATGTGTCCCAATATGAAATATATCAATGAATAACAGCAAATTATGATATAAAATAGTGATGCAAATTGGACGTATCACACTGCTATGACGGCCCTGCAGAACCGGTAGAAACAATCAAGGGTGGTGGACTCAGCCATCCGAAGATAGTCATCTGCACCATCACCGGGAGCTCCATACGCCAGCATCCTCATAGCCACTGTGCACTTCTGCAGTGACGAAAATCCAACCAAACCAGTGCAATCCGCCTTGCATCTGAAGTAGGGATCAAAGTCTCGGATGGCATACACAATTTGCAGAAATAGCTTTTTGCTCATCCTGAAACGACGCAGGAAAACACTCTCACCATGCAATGGATTGTCGGCGAAGTAGTCGGCGTACAACATGCAGTAGCCCTCCAATCGTTGTCTCGGCTTGCACTTCCGGCGACCTGGTGCCGACCCACCACGTCGACCAGTTGCCAGTCCGGCGTACATGCTTGACAAGCAGCCGAGGATCATCATGTGCTCCTTGTCTTGGGCGGCGGCTGCCATCTCTTCTCGCATAAGCTCGACGAACATCTGCTCCTCCTCTTCGTCCGAGTCCATGGCCGGCGAGGCAAATGGACGAACACCTGACGGGCGTGGTCGAGGCGACCCGAGCCGCCAGCGACGAGGAGTAGGCCAAAGTCGGAAAACAGGCCGGCGGAGGAGCAGCCAGATAGTCCTTTGTCGAAAGACGGCGGAATATAGGCAGGTGGAGAAGGAGGGACGGCGGAATCTGGGCAACAAGACGGCGGGGTGGTGCCGGCGGCGAGAGAGATACGAGGGGTGGGGGAGATTTTGAGCGAGGTGGCGGTGGGGTTCGTGTGTCGAGTCGCCGACAGATCGGGCCCTTCCCCGCTTTTCACTCGTCTGGAGTCCCCGAGCGCTCCCCGGGGGGCCGGGGATGGCCTGGGATCGCCGGATGGATTTAGGCCCAAATCCGGACGAAAACGAGGAACCGGGGGCGCGACTGGACCGAATTACGTCGTCCGGATGAAAAAAACGTCGCTCGGGGGCCTCGTCGGGGAGACGAGTGGAGATGCTCTTAGCATTCTCGCTCCTGTGCTGCTGTCAGGATGCTGTTAGCACCGGTGAGTCTACTTAAATTCAATTCGACCGAATAAGGGAGAGCTTCCTTCCTAATTAAGTTCACTTCAGGGGGCTTTCCAACATCTCCCGGGTTACCAAGGTGCAGCCCGTCGCCGTACCGCCGAGCATATTTAAGTTTAGTGTCACCTTGTTTACGGAAAGAGGCCGCAACTAGCTTACAAGGAAGAGTTTTTTCTTCACTGTAGTCCTAACTTTTAGAACGAAGTTGGGTTTTCACTTATAGTTGAGCCATATGTTGTTGGTGGCAATACCAATGTTCCTGATCTTCTGTTGTTTCTTTTAGATTGTCGTCTTATAGCACGAACACATCCCCTTTTTCCTAATCATATTGTTTGTGCATTTGTTTTTTATGGAAGGAGGGAGCCCCCAATGCAACAGAAACCGATGCATGTAGCCCTTCTATTTCATTATTGCATAGTTTGTCAAGGTTTTACAACTCATGGGTCACTCCCTCCATTCTTTGACCGTACCGAGTATTACAGTTTTGCTAACTCTCGGCTAGCTAAAATTAAGTTAATGATTCGTAAAGTCTTGCACTATCTGATTGCATCACGATTCGTGCGCGTATTAGTTGCAAGTTGGATTGTAGATGAGATTATTTCACCTGCAAGTAAGGTTGCAACTATTTTTTTAGTTGTAAATGGGGTTGCAACTGAGCATAATGATATCAACAATTAGATTTGATTTGTGCTACTCATGAGCTTCAACAATCTGTTACCCTTTCAAAAATCTCGGTTTGCCAAGCTACACACGAGTTGTAGGAAGGATGTCAAGCAAATATTTCGTGTGCTCCTACAACATTTACCGTGCTTTCCAATGGTTGACACCTCTGATGTGGAGGTCATGAATGCGTGTGCGATCATGCACAACATAATCATAGAGAGTGAACGCGCTAATCCAACGAATGATAATCATTTATAAGATTTTCCAACCAAGTTTGGAGCTTTCCTCGCCATGCAGCACGAAATCTGTGATGAAAACGTTCAACAACAACTACAAGATGATCTAATGAATGATTTATGGGCGAGGAGAAGAAACACCGTATGATCTTAACCTATTTGAAATACCCAGTTTTGTTTTATTTAAATTAGTGTATATGCACTATTCTAGTACTATGCTCTAATTTGGTTGAATAATTTTATTTATTTAGTTGAATAATTTAATTTGATTGAATTCTTAGTTACAAATATGGTTGTTTTGTGATACGAAATTGAAAGAAAATACCAAATATGATTGTTTTGGTGCCGACGCCCCAAAAACTCAGCTATGATCAGGCAATATGCTACCGGATGTAGTTATGGGACACAGGTGGAGATGCTATAAGCTCGTCTTCTTGTCCCATTCCACTGGGATTATTAAATATGATCCAGTTCACTACTAATATGATTCGGTATTTTTGTTCTTGAATTCTGGCCGAACTCATAGTTCGCTCCACGATGTCAGCCTTCCTATTTTTCAGTATCTCCATTATCTATTTCAACGAAATATCCTCAAACAACCTCGGATCAACCTTTACTGTATCATACAGATTCAAACTACACAACTGAAAACCAAAAACTCTATTAGGCAATCTAATCCGATTAAATATCCATTCGGATATTAGGAGAAAAACTAAGCCGTTGTTCTGGATGGTGCCACGGTCTTTGAATACACAATATAAGAATATACTTATCAGAAATTCAACTCGGCTCCCGGATGCATATGCCCCTCTACCAAAAAATATGTTTCTAAATGTTGAAATTTTTTGGTAAAAAAGTCTACATCTCCATAATATATGTGAGTTCGTCAAGTTTCACGAAAAAGCAATATTTTTTATGGTGTATGTAAATAAGAGAAAAGTTATCTTATGAAACATATTATTTTTAGCACTTAATTTTGTGTTTTTACACACGTCACATGACAAGTTAACTTTTATAAAACGACTTTGCAAGCGCTTATCACGTGAAGATGTACATGCGACTTTTTTGTTTTATTTTTTAAAATTTCAAAATATGTGAAAAATGTATTTTAAAATAGAGGGAGCATATACTCTGTAACATCCCAAATTTCAATAAAAGGAAGAAGAAGAATTTCCAAAGTCCAAAATTTAGAACCAACAAAAACTTTTATTTGCATATAGAGCTATGCATAGGACTTGTGCATTTTGTGTGATATGCCATGATGATTGTTTTTGTGTTTATGCGATCAACCCTAAAACCCTAAAGTGATCATGAGAAGAGCACAAATCAAATCAAATAGAAAGAGAAAGAAATTAAATAAGAAAAACCCTAAAACCCTCACATATGGTTTATACCATTTTTGCAAATCTTTACCCTAGATCAATTTGACCTTCACCATTAGTTGTAATCAATGGTAAGGAAATCGGTAATCGTTAACTGCTCGGTTGGCTTGGGAGTAGCGATTAATCGGAATTCGGATGATTAACTGATTTAATCGGTCGACTATTAATCGGTGCAACCTACACAAATTAGCACTTAAAACAGTTTGTATAAGAAAAATAATAGTATATGAGCCTCTATATGTCTCGTCCTACTGCTCTAGACCCTAAAATCCCAGAAAAACATGTATGTTTCTCCTCCGTGACCTAATCTTCAAGGTCACGAGCGAATCAGGATCCACTAGCCGAAGCCGCGTTCCTTCCTTCCACTTCTTCTCCTCTCACCTGAAGTTTACCTTCTCCCACCACCTACCTAGGGTACGACCCCTCTTACACCTCAACCACCTATTGAAGACGTCCTCGAGTTCTTGCACGAGCTCATCGAGGTGGTCGAACACAAGTATCTAAGGTCTGGGCAACTACGAGTAACTTGTCTAGGAGGGCAAGGAACTAGTTGGCGACAGTGGAAATCGAGCTGTTGGAAGATGTAATCAAGCGGCAGCTTCGCAAAACCTACTTTATTAGGGAGGGGTAGCGCTTGTACTAGCCATATGCATTGAAAATTTTGTAACTTTTTTGACCAAGTGTAGTAGTTAATCAGGAACATACCTATTAATAGGACTTTCGATATGATTAATCGGGCTAAAGGATTAACACAAGTGATTAATGGTAATCGACACGGTCAGGCCCCTAGTAGCGATTAATCGGCCTAGTAATCGGTGAATCGGCCTAGTTTTTGAATAGTGGTTGTAATATGTTACTAAACACTTATTACAACTTTTGGAATCAAGGAAACACAAATCAAATCAAATCGAAACTCAATTTGTGCTCACATAGAATAAGGGTCAAATCTGCCATTTATATTCTGGTCACCACTTTGAGCCCCTGGTTTTCAAGATTTTCAAATCAAACAAATCCAATTCTTTGCACCTCATCCAAGAGCACATCAAGGTGAACAACTTTTGTAAAGACCACCATACCAAAATCATCTTGGATCAAAAACTATGCTCATGCAAAGTTGAGACTTTTCAACATTGTTAACAATCTCACATTTTGCAAATTTGCATTTCTTTTATTTTAAAAATTCCACCACCACTAGTGAATGTCTCTGGTCATTTGCAACTCATCCAAACCCACCATTTTCAAATTTTGGAACCACTTGACTTAAACCAAATTTGGCCCAAATTTGAAATTTCCAAATAGGATCAAATCCAAACACTATTTGAAATAGTGTTTGCCTAACCCTAAACTCCACCACTTGAACCCTACCTGTCCCTTGGTCCCCTCTCTCTCTCTTACCTGCATAGCAACCCTAGGGAGAAGCCCTAGCATGCATGGACATGGCCATGCCGGCCATGTCTCACCATGTCCCCTCTCCTCTCTTCTCCCTCTTCACCAGACCTGGCCACCGTGCCCCAGAGCACCACCTCACCTCCCTACCTCAGCTTAAGCACACCATTGTCGAGGAGGACGCTGACAGCCGCCGGAACGCGCGCGCCCAGAACGGCCCAGTCATGCCGTTGGTGTCGCACGTGCGCGCCACGAACGCACACTGGACACGCGCCGCGCCACCACCTCGAGCACCCCCTGGACCACCGCTCAACGAGTTGAGCATCACCACGCGACCACGAAGCCGCCAGACATGGACGCGACCACGACCCGTGACCGCCGCCGCTGGAGACGATGACAAAATCCCGCGGCAGACGCCGCCAGACACCGCCACGCCCCGACCAGGTGGGCACCGCCTGGGCTAGCTAGCGCCGCCTATCAGACCGCCATGATGTGGAGGACAGTGCGTCGCCCTCGCCTAGCCCAACAGCTCGCCGGAGAACCCGCGCCGCGGTCGAGTTCGCCGCAGCACCCACGGCCACTCTCGCGCCTATAAAAGGAGGCCACCATTCTTCGATCTGAGCACACCAACACACTCCCCTCTTCTCCCTCGACCGCCTGAGCCACTCCACCGTCGACATTAGCCACCGCCGTCGCTCAATCGCCACCTCACTGCCGCACGCCACCGCGGAAGCTCGTCGCCGATTGGAGCCGCCCCAGGACGTGCCGCTGCTACCAGGAGGATCGCCGTCGACCACCGCTTCACCGAGCACACTGCCCACCGTTGCTGGAGCCACGGTGAGCTCTCCGACCCCCTAGCGCCGCCGTGCCAGTGAACCCTCTCTCGCCGGCGAGACGATGAACCCAGGCCGTTAGATCTTGATCTAATCCTACGCTCCACATCACCCCGTACCGCTTCGGGTTCTATGAGTGACTGACGGGTGGAGCCCACCGTCATACAGCCCACGCGTGTGTGGATGCGTGGTGGGCTGGACTGTGGCCGTTTGAACCGTTTCGGCCCAACTAGTTTTCCCGCGCGGCCCACAGATTCAAATTTTGGATTTTCTGTTTAGTTTAAACTCAATACTGGCCTTGTGTTTGAAATTGAATAGTTTCAAATTGGCTTGGCCAAATTTAGCAAACTTTATATTGTTGGAAAGCTACTGAAAAGATCGACACAACTACACTGGTCTCACTGTGAGATTCTTTGTAGAAATAATGTGACAAAAAGAACAATTCAGGGACTTTTGCACATTCAATTAATTCTTAAAAATCAACCAAAAGTGATATTAAGTTGATTTCAACTCTCATAGCTCACATTTCACTTACACTAATTGTTTCTGCAAAAAAATGGGTGGTCACTTTGAGTGATCATGGCCTAGTTTAAATAAAGGACTATATGGCTAGTTTAGTTAAGTGATATTGTCCAAAACTATTATGCAAATCATATGAAGTGGTTTACTTCATTTAAATCTTGTCCCAAGTACTTTAATATGAAGTTATGACCCTGGTCTAAATACTCTCACATGAAATACTTGGTGATATTAAATCATAATTAGCATTGTTAAATAGTATGAGGTATTCTACCTCATTTAAATCATTTTCCCAAATAATGATGATGAATGGTTGACTTAGGTCAACATGATTTCATGTATGATTGTTTGAGGAAGTTAAATCTTAAGAAGATTCAATGAGAGGAAATTATTTTCCTCAAGAACTAAATGGAAACTATCATTTACATATGTAATGAGAGGAAATTATTTTTCCTCAAGAAAGAAAACCAATGCACCTAATTGTGTTATGTGTGTGATTAGAGTAGTTTGTGTGAAGTCATGTGGTGCTTAGTATAGCTCTTGAACTTGTTGAGTGATTATACCTCGTATTCGAATTTAGACGCTAGCACCGGAGAATACCAGGAAGAGGAAGGATTCTACCAAGAGGAGGAAGAGAAGAACTTTGACCACCACCAAGGCAAGCTAATATTCTTGCAAAGTGCAAAGCCCTTTTGGGGCAAGGCACCATTAGTCTTACCTTACTTACCATGATCCTATCCCAAGTTTTCACCTTATAAGTTTTTACTTGATTTATTAAAGAGTCACTTTTATAGTTAACTTTGGTCTAAGTTAAGTGTATTACTAGAGTAGCAAAGTTAGTCTCAAAGATGGCCAAGCAAGTTAGCACCCGTCATGATTAGTGCTAGTGCTAATAACTAAAAGTGACTACTCTAGATGGGAACTTGTGACTTGAACTAAATTTTTGAAACCTTGGAATGATGAGTCCTTCCATTGAAAGATTTTGAAGGTGAATATGACCTGAATGAGATGGTGAATTTTGAATGAAACTGATATTGGTTTGGATGCGATACCTTTTCTATTTTTGAGTACTCCCACAATACCTGATTATGGGTAGGGCTTAACTGGAAATTTATACATCTTAGTATGGGTTCCCTCTGAACAAGCATCATAGGGGTTATGCCGAGGCTGCCTCCGTTGTATGAGAAATGATGTGAAATGAGGTGAATTATACGGCCAAGCCCTGTGCAGTTCCCAGGTTGACAGTTGGTCTTCACTGGGAGGCCAAGCTCATGGGGAGAGGTGCCTATACTAGGGTTTGTAAGTGAAAGGTTATGGTTGATGATCCGCGTACTGAGTTACGATGATTCGAGGCTATCCTCGACGGTTGAAATCAAATGTTGTGGCACAAGTGTGCAACCTCTGCAGAGTGTAAACCTATTCGAATAGCCGTGTCCACGGTTACGGACGGTTGGAAAGGCCATACAGTTTCCGGTGTCAGATTCTTGAAAATATGGTGAAGTGAATGGTGATTTTGAACTGAATTGTTTTGAATGACAACTGAGTTGTGGGAATGACACTAATGTTCCCACTTGAGTTAGTTAGCACATGAAAGAGTCTTTTGTCAAATACTTGTGAACTAAAATTGGCTTTATGCAAAAGAAACTAGAGCTTAGCACCCCTTACTAGAATTGATAGTACTTACACTAGTATTAGTTTGCGAGTACTTAAAGTACTCACGGCTGTGTCCCTGGCTATTCAAATGGCCAGAGTATGAAGATGAACAGAACTACCAAGGTGACGACCAGCAGGACGCGTACGACAACTAGGAGTCTTCCGACGTCAAGCGTTGGCCTGTGGACTAGAGAGTCCCTTTTATTTACGCTTCCGCTATGAACTATGTGTGTTGATCAATAGATCAAATATTTGTGTAATATGGATCATGTGATCTGAATTTGTAAGACATTATGGTTTGTAATGAATGATGACTATGATATTCGACTATTATGCCTCGCAACAACAATATTCTTGGGATTGCGATGAATGACATAATAGGCATCTGGACTTAAAAATCCGGGTGTTGAGATACTCCCATGTTTCAAAACATCACTACCTATCCTTATAAAATATAAGTACATATGACTTTAATCAAATAGCCGACATGTACACGCAGTAGATGATCCCGCTCTGTCAGACTGTCAGATATATAAAATACAATGTTGTCGGCTGCAACTTGTAGTATACCGCAGCCCCTTGGAAGAAGAGGTAGTGGTCGACGTGATGGCCAGCTAGTAATCAAGGACCTTTGCTCTACCTTCTCCAAGGCTTCCCACAAGATCCGGATAGGAGAGCCAGGAGGCCGCCGCGGCCCAAATGCCCTTGGAAAACCGACATTCGAAGAGGATGTGTCGAGCCGTCTCAGGGGAGCATCTGCAGAGCTGGCAGGTGGGGGGATGTGGCCATCCCCTTTTAGCCAGGCGATCGGCGGTCCATAGGCGATTTTGGACGGCGAGCCACGCAAAGAAGCGACACTTTGGAGGGGCCCAGGTCTTCCACACAATTTTTTCCAAACTGGCAAGGGAGAGCCGTGAGGAACTGGACTTTGTACGCAGAGCTGGCAGAGTAGCAACCATTAGGGGTTAAGGATCAAGTGATGGAATCCCCAGCGTCAGGAGACAGTTGGACCTCAGAAAGAAGATCCCATAGGCGAGCGTATTGTTCTAGATGCTCAATGGTGAAGGCGTCAACCGCGATATCCGAGACCTAGTTATGATCGGTAAGCGCCTCTTGGACCGTCCGATTCTTCCTTCTGGAAGCTTTGAAAATCAGGGGAGCAACACTTCTAGTTTATTTTGTTTATTTATTATAAATTTTAGGGACAATTTTTTACTAAAAATTATAAAATAAACTACAAGTGAAATTTGGCAGAAACCTGCATGCATCTCTAAGAGCATCTCTAACGGGCCGACCAATTTTGCACACAAATATGTTTGCTATTAGTTCGTTTGGACTTACTTGTGGGTAGAAGTGTAGCTCTGCTCTCCCTCAATAAGTTGTTTGGGTGGAATGGGTGAATCCTGCTAGGGGGCACCTTTTTTCATAATATTTTGTATTATAAAAGTAAGTTTACATAGGCCGGAAAAGAGAAAAGGGGCATAATTATAATCTATATAAAATTAATTCAAACCCTAGCTAAATTGGGGTTTGCGCCGCTGCCACCTATGTGTCCGCGTCATCGTCATCGACAGTGATGACCATCGGCGGTAGCTACGACCATGCATGGTGGTGTTGGAGCCGGCGGCTACATCGGCGGCTCCGGTGCTGAAGGAAGTGCTAGTGCATGCCACCTAGGAGACATATGTGCTAGTCGAGGCCATCCAGGCCACACCTATACGTTGAAGCAGAACGCGCGCGCTGCACGTTGATAGTGGCTGGACCGGGGCCAGCTGGAGCGATGGAGTTACCAGAGGCTTGGAAGGGCAGTGTTGCATCATCATCTACTGCTGCAGGGTCTCCGCTAGCCCATCCCAGTTGCTCAGATCGTCTAGCTCAGACCGATCAAGAGCAATAGCTCGATCAGTTTTGGGGTACCTCCTTCTTTTTGACGACCGCCGCCTCCATCTTCTGGACGTATGCGAGGATGTCCGCATAGTTGTCGGTGTCGTCGCTAACGTCCTCCTCCCACTCCTCATCGTGGCACATGTCCTTGGGGTCGTTGCGGCTGCCTTTCTAGCTGCCGACAATGGGGGAACTAGGGTTTGTGAGGTTGATGGAAGTGGAAGTGACCTGGCGAGGTGTGGGGATAGGGACGCAACAATGTGGACATTAAGAAGGACAAGCATGCGGCCGACATCAATGGCGATGGCAGACGAGCCGTCGTCGCCTTAATGGCGATGCAAAAGACGAGCCGGTGATTGGTTATTGCCACGCGGGCCTGGGGTGGACGCGTGGCCGGCCCGCTTCCGTCCACATCAACTCATTTATAGTACAAAGTTAGAACATTAATGGGCCAGCCCGTTTGGGTCGGTCCACTTATCTCGTCGTCCCAATGGACGGCAAAAAGGTGTCCTCATATTCACGCGAATCAAAGCGGATTGCCATCATCGGCAACTTGGAAAAGGAATTTTGGCTGGCAAAGAGCTGGTTCAACAAGGCATACGGTGGGGTATTGGGGATGGTCGATCCACTAAGATCCTCACTGATAATTGGATACCTGAGTACCCTCCAGACAGGGTGTCAACCCTGGTCCCTTTGCCGCCAAATGCAACTGTGGATTTTCTTATGGATGAAGACGCGGGTACATGGGATAACGAAGCAGTGAGGTATTTCTTCCCAGATGATATCGCCATAAGAATCCTGAGTCCTTCTTAGGAGGTTTCGGGGAGCGGACTTCGCCTACTGGCCTCACGCCAAGCTTGGCGTGTACATGGTGAAATCTGCATATAATCTCGTCCGGAGCCAGAAATTTGTCAACCAAAGAAGCCTCTCTGGGCGAGGTTTAATGCTTGATTCGACTGAGGAGTCGAGGTTTTGGCAGAAGGTGTGGAAGATTAAAGCTCCAGGGAAGATGAAAATCTCGCTCTGGCGGTTTGCTCATGAGTGCTTACCTAGTGGTCACCAGCTTCGTCGGCACCACATCCCTGCCTCGGATGCATGCCTTTTCTGCAATCGAGAAGAAAGAGTGGAGCACACCCTGCTGTTTTGCCCCTACGTGCGGGAAGTTTGGCGTCAGGTGAAAATGGCCTTCCCTCTCCGTCTATGTCGGAGCCAGTTTATCACCACGAAGATTTGGCTCATGGAGTTTTTGGAGAGGTCGGATGATCGCATGGCGGTCACCTTAGCTGTTACGGTCTAGCACTTATGGGATGCGAGGAACGCCGTTCGCAACGATGAACCAAGGAAGCACCCGTACAGTCTAGCCGAACAAATCAAGGTATATATCAACATGATCTTGCTGCATCTATTTAAACCACCGCCGGTCCATAGGCGTGAGTCCAGGTCTTCTGCACCAAGCTGGTCTCCGCCGCAGGATGTTTCGGCAGTCATCAACGTCGATGCAGTTGTGTTCTCGTCGTCATCTCGGATGGGGGTCGGCATCGTGATCAGAAGCCACAATGGTAATTTTCTGGCTGCTAGCAGCCAGTTACTTGATGCGATCACGGTGCCTGCACTTGCTGAAGCACTTGCCCTTCGAAATGCAGTCTCCCTCGCTCGAGAAGAAGGCTTGGACAGGGTCATCTTGCTCTCGGATTGTCTATCGGTCATCCAGCGGATCAGTTCTACAGCTCAAGATAGATCCCTGGTTGGTGTTGTGGTGAAGGACATAAATACCATCGCCTCTCCTATGTCGTCAGCGACGTTTCATCACATTAGTCGTTTGTGTAATAATTCAGTACATACTCTTGCTCGTAGAGCTGATAGTTTTGGTAGTTGCCTCTTCCGCGATATTGTTCCGGAGTTTCTCCATGACAAACTATGTATTGATTTCGTTGATCAATAAAGTTGCTGAATTCTCAAAAAAAAAAAAATCAGAGCGGATCGCCTCGATTCGTTTGCATCGGGTCGCTTGATATGCCTAAACGTTGACGCGGTAAGAGTGGAGGATGCGTGAAGGAGAGATATTAGGCAGATCGGTCACCAATTCACACCATGCATGCATAGCTATACATAAAGCTCAGTCCAACACGTATGTAGCTAAATTGTCTATTAAGCTGTTCGTAGATCACAGAAAGGGATTTGGCGAACGTCGCCGAGGCGATCGATCGGTTAGCTGCTAGCTAGGCCAGCGAGCGGGTGAAGTCAGGTCAAGTAAGGGCTACGCGAGATAACCGACCCCGATTGATCTTTACCTCCGGATGTAGGAATAGGGTACGGTACACTTCCTGCGCCTGCGCGCCACCACATCTCCACTGATCGACATTCTAGAGTGGCTGGGGAGTGGACACTGTGGAGTGAAGAAGCATAGGACAATTCCGGCCTACTCACTACGGGAGAGCACAGATGTGCCGACGGCCGTCGTGCGGACGGTCAAATATCGGGGCCGTCGGCACAGAAGCCTCCGGACCGCGGCGAAAAGGATGACCGTCGGCGTTAAAATGGCCGTCGGTACAGGCCGGTTGTGCCGACGGCCACCGTCGGCACAGTTCTGGCTGTCGGCACAGGACCAGTCTGGCCGTCGGCACAACATTTTTTTTCCTTTTTTTTCACTACAGACCTGTGCCGACGGTTATACCGTCGGCATAGCTTTTTTCTATTTTTGCACGACAGTCTTCAAAAAAGCATAACTAAATCATCCTAATTGAGAAAATTAAGTATAATATATCAAATTTTGCAGAAATACAAGATCTATCATAGAAAAATATAAAATATGGAATATTTCAAATACCTAAACAAATCTTCTTAGAAATGAGCTATAATGTTCGAGGTTTCATGGCTTTCACACACGCCAAAAATGAAAAGATGGTCGTCCGTTGGTCGGATTAGAAATGCGCGTCTGGGGTCTTACTTCCCATCTTAGGGCTCACACACGTGCCAAATATGATCTCGTTTCGGCAAACTATGCCATGCCGAGGCCGTTTCCCACCTCATTTCTCCTGAAATTCATAGAACTCCGGACGTGATAGCCCTTTTCGTGAAGGGTTTTTCAAAATAATTGCCGTATCCCGATTTTAACAAACGGAATAGCTACTATGACATATAAAATGACGTCACGCGGCTCCGTCGGATTTTTTGACTTCGTTCAAATTGCCATCTGGCCAAAACAGGACCCCTAGGACATGCGGTATCGCCGTACCGGGCGTGCGGGTGCACCCATTCGCGAACAAATTAAACGGACAAAAATTAGCACATATAATGATGCGTCGTTGAACTAAAAACAATTTTTCCGGAATTTCTGGAGCGACGGATAGTTGACCCCTAGTTTAAATCCAGTCAGTTTCCAGCGGATTCGGCGGGACACCGCAGGAAGCCGCATGTGTTCCAAAAAGCTAACGCGTGCACATGTCATGTGATAGGTGGTCCGTAGGTGGTCTACTATCATCGCACGGAGGTTTCACGTCATACTAAAATGCGCCCCATGTAGCTGCTTCACAAATAAAAACCGTTTGGACACGCTAAAAATGAAAAGATGGCCGTCCGTGGGTCGGATTAGAAATGCGCGTCTGGGGTCTTACTTCCCATCCTAGGGCCCACACACGTGCCAAATATGATCTTGTTTCGGTAAACTATGCCATGCCGAGGTTGTTTGCCACCTCATTTCCCCTGGAATCCATAGAACTCCGGACGTGATAGCCCTTCTCGTGAAGGGTTTTTCAAAATAATTGCCATATCCCAGTTTTAACAAACGGAATAGTTACTATGACATATAAAATGACGTCACACGGCTCCGTGGAATTTTTTTGACTTCGTTCAAATTGCCATCTGGCCTAAACAGGACCCCTGAGGCATGCGGTATCGCCGTACCGGGCGTGCGGGTGCACCCATTCGCGAACAAACTAAACGCACAAAAATTAGCACATATAATGATGCGTCGTCAAACTAAACACATATTTTCCGGAATTTCTGGAGCGACGGATAGTTGACCCCTAGTTCAAATCCGGTCAATTTCCAGCGGATTCAGCGGGACACTGATGTCTACGCACGCTTCTATTCATGTAGACAGTGTTGGGCCTCCAAAAGCAGAGGTTTGTAGAACAGCAGCAAGTTTCCCTTAAATGAATCACCCAAGGTTTATCGAACTCAGGGAGGTAGAGGTCAAAGATATCCCTCTCAAGCAACCCTGTAATTAAGATACAAGAAGTATCTTGTGTCCCCAACACACCTAATACACTTGTCAGATGTATAGGTGCACTAGTTCAGCGAAGAGATAGTGAAATACAAGTAATATAGATGATTGTAAGTAGTAATTGCAATATGAAATAAAAATGGCAGCAAGCAAACATGTAGCAGAACTTGTTGGAAACGGTGTTTCAATGCTTAGAAACAAAGCCTCGGGATCATACTTTCACTAGTGGTCACTCTCAATAATGATATCATAAAGGAATATAAATATAAGCACTTCACTATGCTATTCTGAACTACTCTCTGGCTAGATAACGAACACTAATTCACCGTGTAGGGCTGCAAAAGCAAACCTTAAAGATGTATTCCCAAGTACTAATAAACACCCCACACTGTCACTGTGAGCATTCATAGGAGGTACTAACACACCACAATTTCATAGAGACATCCAACTCAAATCATAACTCAGTGAACAAGTATTCTGTGAAATATAGCCTAAGAGACCCACACGGTGCACACACTGTCACCTTTACACACGTGGGACAAGGAGTTTCCGAAGATCACATAAGTAAGACCCACTTGAATAGCATAACGACATCTAGATTACAAAGCTCATCATATGGATCCCAAACATGCAAGGCAGCTCATGAGATCATTGTATTAAAGTACATGGGAGAGAGAGATGAACCACATAGCTACCGGTAGAGCCCTTAGCCTCGAGGGAGAACTACACCCTCCTCATCATGGGAGACATCAACGGCGATGAAGATGGCGGTGGTGTCGATGGAGATGACTCCGGGGGTAATTCCCCGTCCCGGCAGGGTGCCAGAACAGATACTTCTGTCCCCCGAAACGGAGTTTCGCGATGGCGGCGGCGCCCCTGGAGTGTTTCTGCAGTTTCGTCGATTGATGTAGGGTTTTCACGTCACGGGAGATTATATAGGCGAAGAGACGGCCTCGGAGGAGCCAGGGGTGGCCCCCCCATAGGCCGGCGCGGCCAAGGGCTGGCCCGCGCCCCCCTATGGTGTGGGTCCCCCTTGGCCCATCTTTGTCTCCCCTTCGGACTTCTGGAACCTTCCGTGAAAAATAAGATCGTGGGCTTTTGTTTCGTCCAATTCCGAGAATATTGCCCGAACAGCCTTTCTGGAACCAAAAACAACAGAAAACAGGAACTAACATTGTGGCATCTTGTTAATAGGTTAGTCCCGGAAAATGCATAAAATCGTTATAAAGTGTGAGCAAAACATGTAGGTATTATCATAAAACTAGCATGGAACATAAGAAATTATAGATACGTTGGAGACGTATCAAGCATCCCCAAGCTTAGTTCCTACTCGCCCTTGAGTAGGTAAACGATAAAAAGAATAACTTCTGTAGTGACATGCTACTAACATAATCTTGTCATACTATTATAAAGCATATGAGATGAATGAAGTGACTCAAGGCAATGATCTATAGTTTGCTAACAAATAGATAACATATAGCAAAAAATTTCATGAATAGTACTTTCAAGACAAGCTTCAATAAAACTTGCATAGGAGTTAACTCATAAAGCAATAAATTCTTAGTAGAAAATTTTGAAGTAATACAAAGGAAGGTATAAGTTTCAGCAGTTGCTTTCAACTTCAACATGTATATCTCATGGATGTATACCTCATGGATGATTGTCAACACAAAGTAATATGATGAATGCAAATAAGCAAGTATGTAGGAATCAATGCACACAGTTGACACAAGTGTTTGCTTCTAAGGTAGAAAGAAGTAGGTAAACTGACTCAACATAAAGTAAAAGAAAGGCCCTTCACAGAGGGAAGCATGGATTACTATTTTTGTGCTAGAGCTTTTATTTTGAAAACATAGAAACAATTTTGTCAACGGTAGTAATAATTCATATGTGTTATGCATAAGACATCCTATAAGTTGCAAGCCTCATGCATAGAATACCAATAGTGCTCGCACCTTGTCCTAATTAGCTTGGATTTTCATGGATTATCATTGCATTACATATGTTTCAACCAAGTGTCACAAAGGGGTACCTCTATGTCGCATGTACAAAGGTCCAAGGAGATAGATCGCATTTGATTTCTCGTTTTTGATAGATCTCAACTTAGGACACCCATACTGGGGCAACATAGAAAACAGATAATGGACTCCTCTTTAATGCATAAGTATTCAGCAACAGATAATATTCTCATAAGAGATTGAGGTTTAATGTCCAAACTGAAACTTCCACCATGATACATGGCTTTGGTTGGCGGCCCAAAGATCTTCTCTAACAATATGCATACTCAAACCATTTGATCATGATAAATCTCCCTTACTTCAGACAAGACGAACATGCATAGCAACTCACATGATATTCAACAAAGGTGTAATAGTTGATAGCGTCCCCAGAAACATGGTTACCGCTCAACAAGCAACTTATAAGAAATAAGACACATAAGACATATTCTTTACCATAATAGTTTTTAAGGCTATTTTCCCATGAGCTATATATTGCAAAGACAAGGAATGAAATTTTAAAGGTAGCACTCAAGCAATTTACTTTGGAATGGCAGAGAAATACCACATAGTAGGTAGGTATGGTGGACACAAATGGCATAGGTTTTGGCTCAAGGTTTTGGATGCACGAGAAGTATTCCCTCTCAGTACAAGGCTTTGGCTAGCAAGGTTGTTTGAAGCAAACACAAGTATGAACCGGTACAGCAAAACTTACATAAGAACATATTGCAAGAATTATAAGACTCTACACTATCTTCCTTGTTGTTCAAACACTTTTACCAAAAAATATCTAGACTTTTAGAGAGACCAATCATGCAAACCAAATTTCAACAAGCTCTACAGTAGTTCTCCACTAATAGGTGCAATCTACATGATGCAAGAGCTTAAACATGATCTATTTGAGAACTCAAAACAATTGCCAAGTATCAAATTATTCAAGACAATATACCAATTACCACATGAAGTATTTTCTATTTTCAACCAAATAGCAATGAACGAAGCAGTTTCAACCTTCTCCATGAACATTAAAAGTCAAGCTAAGAACACCAGTGTTCATATGAACAAGCAGAGCGTGTCTCTCTCCCACACAAGGAATGCTAGGATCCGATTTTATTCAAACAAAAACAAAAATAAAAACATACAGATGCTCCAAGTAAAGCACATAAGATGTGACGGAATAAAAATATAGTTTCACTAGAGGTGACCTGATAAGTTGTCGATGAAGAAGGGGATGCCTTGGGCATCCCCAAGCTTAGATGCTTGAGTCTTCTTGAAATATGCAGGGATGAACCACGGGGGCATCCCCAAGCTTAGACTTTTCACTCTTCTTGATCATATTATATCATCATCCTCTCTTGATCCTTAAAAACTTCCTCCACACCAAACTCAAAACAAACTCATTAGAGGGTTAGTACATAATCAAAAATTCACATGTTCAGAGGTGACACAATCATTCCTAACACTTCTGGACATTACCCAAAGCTACTAAAAGTTAATGGAACAAAGAAATTCATTCAACATAGCAAAAGAGGCAATGTGAAATAAAAGGCAGAATCTGTCAAAACAGAATAGTCCGTAAATACGAATTTTTTCGAGGCACTTAACATGCTCAGATGAAGAAGCTCAAATTGAATGAAAGTTGCGTACATATCTGAGGATTAATCATGATTTTTCGCAGATTTTTCTGAGTTTCCTACAGAGAGATCTACTCAAATTCGTGATAGCAAATAATCTATTTCTGCGCAGAAATCCAAATCTAGTATCAACCTTACCATCAAAGACTTTACTTGGCACAACAATTCAATAAAATAAAGATAAGGAGAGGTTGCTACAGTAGTAACAACTTCCAAGACACAACAAAACAGTAGCAAAATAAAAACATGAGTTATCTCCCAAGAAGTGCTTTCTTTATAGCCATTAAGATGGCTCAGTAATTTTAATGATGCTCTCGCAAGTAATAAGAGTTGAAGCAAAAGAGAGCATCAAAAGCAAATAAGAAACGCTTTTTAAGTCTAACCCACTTCCTATGAAAAGGAATCTTGTACACACATAAATTCATAAAGAACAAAGTGACAAGCTTAGGAAGATAAAACACGAGTAACTTCAAAATTTTCGGCATAAAGAGGGGAAACTTAATATTATTAAGATGCATATAACCATGTTTCCCTCTCTCATAATAACTTTCAGTAGCATCATTGATGAAATCCGCAATATACCCATCACTTAAAAAATTCTTATCATGGTTCATATGCATAAAAGTATCATTAATTTTGGCATGAGAAAAACTCTCCTCACTAATAGTAATTGGAGCAGGATCATTATCAAGAATTTGAACATGGTAAACAAGTTGCATACTAAGGGAATGGTTTTTGGCAATCCCATCATAACTATTACAAGTTTCATAAGGATAATTATGACCTGTGTCATAGCATTCTTTATAATAATTGTCAAAGATTGGAGGCATAGTGTCATCATAAGAAATAGAATAGTTATCTTCCACAGTATGTTCATCTGTAACCATACCATCATTGTTACTAGAAGGAGATGTATAAAACATATAATCATCAGTAGCAAAAGGATTTTCAAACACCTCATCCCCAAGCTTAGAGCTTTCTATATCATTATGGGAGGAAGCATGGATAGTACTGATACTATGGCAATTATTAACATCATAATTTTCAGAATTAGTTTCCCAGAGATTTTCAATATCAAAAGTAGTGTGCTCTTCTAAATCATGATCACTAATGTAGGTAAAGGGCATAGGAAGATCATTGTACTCAGATTCATTATCGTAATAATCATTAGAAGCAACATACTTACGGTTACCTATCGTTATCTCATACACGCGGGGATATGCCGTTACCTCTTTCTTTTTATTCTCCCTCTTCTTCTTCTTCTTCTTCGTTCCCTTCTCCTCATTCCCTTCTTTAGGAGGAAGATGCTTGAAGGGAGACTTCTCCACATAACCTGATTTATTTCCAGAAACAATAGAAGAAACTTGGGAGGATTCCTCCTTTTTATTAATAAGTTTAAAACACACAGCGGTCCTATCATATTTTGGCAAAGTGTCATCTTCTAAAATATTTTGTATGTAAGTATTTGTATGGTAATTATCAATGCAATAAGAAAGACACCCATGCTGGACACTATTAATATCAAGATCACTCATATCTAACAAAGAAAATTTTCTTGATAACTCTTCACACCCCAAAAATAAAGTAAGTTCATCATACTGATTAGGAATGATTTCATCATTGCGATACAAATTTGCAGCACTCATGGGGTTCGAATTATCATTGGAGGAGCATTGAAAATTAAAATGACCCACTCTATGGCAAAGTTCACAAATAAAAGGATAGAGGGCACAAACTTTTTCACCAAGATCATCTAGAGTCCTAAACCACTTTCTAGTTTTTTCATTCCTATGATGGATACAATATTCATCTTCGATTTGATTAATTCCACAAGGTCTATGCATTCCACAAAAATTAACATGCTTATAAGAAATAATATTTTCAGAAGTTTGGGCATGTTTATTGCAATCATTAACAACAATTTCATTTTCCATGCGAGTGTCTTTGAAAGGTTCATGATACACGTACCAATTTTTTTTAGGAACATTAATATGAGAAGCAAAGGCTCTATAGCAATCGACCATAATTTGAGGATCAAGACCATATTTAGCACTAAGCTCTTGAAAATCAACAGTTTCAATGAAAGACTTAATGCATTCATACTCATAGTTCATACCTGATTCTTTACCTTTGTCGTTCTCCCAATCTTCAGCGTTCTCCTGAATCCGATCAAGAAGGTCCCATTTAAACTCTTCTTTATTGCGCGTGAATGATCCAGAACAAGTAGCATCCAGCAAGGTTTTATCTTGAAAAGAAAGTCTTGCATAGAAATTATCAATGATGATATTACCAGGAAGCTCATGAATGGGGCATTTGAGCATTAAAGACTTCAATCTTCCCCATGCTTGGGCAATACTCTCTCCATCATGAGGCCAGAAATTATATATGCGGTTTCGGTCTTTGTGAATTTCACTTGAAGGATAGAATTTAGAATAAAATAGAGGCATAATATCCTCCCAATCAAGAGAATGCCTATTCTTCAGCAATTTATACCAATGCGCCGCTTTACCAGACAGCGACATAGAGAATAGTTTCTTCCTAACTTCATCCATAGAAATACCTTGACACTTGAATAACCCGCATAATTCATGTAAAAACAGTAAATGATCTCCAGGATGGACAGTTCCATCCCCTTCATAGCGGTTATCCATAACACGTTCAATAATTTTAATATGTATTTTATATGGAATACTTTCAATAGGTGGATTTAAAATATCACAAGCATCACTAGAATTATCGCATATGGGAGATAAAGTATTATCAGAGCAAATTTTCTCCCCTAAAGATGGGAAGCTAAAAAGATCATAAAAACTAGCTTCCCCAAGCTTAGACTTCTCCATAGCATTAGTAGTAATCGCGTTCATACTAATAACATTGCTACTAGCACGCAAATAAGGTTTGATGTCTACGCTTGCTTCTATTGTTGTAGACAGTGTTGGGCCTCCAAGAGCAGAGGTTTTTAGAACAGCAGCAAGTTTCCCTTAAGTGGATCACCCAAGGTTTATCGAACTCAGGGAGGAAGAGGTCAAAGATATCCCTCTCAAGCAACCCTGCAACCACAATACAAGAAATCTCTTGTGTCCCCAACACACCCAATACACTTGTCAGATGTATAGGTGCACTAGTTCGGCGAAGAGATAGTGAAACACAGGTGGTATGAATGAATATGAGCAGTAGTAACGGCCCCAGAAAAGTGCTTGCTGGCGTGTAGTAAGTAAAGATGCAGCAGAACAGTAAATAAGCAATGATTGCAGTATTTGGAAATAAGGCCTAGGGATCGTACTTTCACTAGTGGACACTCTCAACATTGATCACATAATAAAACCACTCTACACTCTCTTGTTGGATGATGAACACCACTAATTGTGTAGGGCTACAAGAGCACCTCAATGCCGGAGTTAACAAGCTCCACAATATTCGATATTCATATTTAAATAACCTTAGAGTGCATGATAGATCATTGCAATTATACCAAGTACTAACATAGCATGCACACTGTCACCTTCATACTATGAAAGGAGCACTAGTAGGAAAACCCTTATAGGCGGAGCTTATTTCTGTGGCGCACCACCAAAAATGCGCCACAGAAAGTTATTTTGTGGCGCACCAGACACGGTGCGCCACAGAAATAGCTTAATTTTGTGGCGCACTAGGGATCCATGCGCCACAGAAATTTGGTGGGGTCAGCCCCAATCATTGTTTTCACTATTTCTGTGGCGCATAGGATCACGTGCGCCACAGAAATAAGACATTCTGTGGCGCACTGGCCTGGTGCGCCACTGAATTAAGACTTTCTGTGGCGCACTGGTCCTGTTGCGCCATTGAATTAAGACTTTCCGTGGCGCACGTGGGATGGTGCGCCACAGAAAGCCTTATTTCGTAGGCGCACATGAGTTCCATGCAACTCCCCCCCCCCCCGTGGATCGCCTTTTTAACCTCTCGTAAAAAATAAAAAAATAGATAAAATTTTCAAAAAATAAATCCCTTCAAGATGCCTATGTATTATGTCATCTTTTACCACTGAGAATTAACAAACAATAATTTCGACTTTTTTGCAAAATTACGTGGGAAAATCATCAAACTGGATTTCTGGTTGCATACGAACTCGAAAAAAAACGCATAATATATCAAAATGTTCCCACGAAAAATCTACATTCGAATTCACCCGGGCTTGCCCGGTTGGACAATTTTTAGAATCTACAAATTTGAAAAGAGTAAAAAGTTACGGGCAGTTAAAGATTTTTTGCTGCAAAATACAAAAAAAAGAAAAAAAATTCTGTGGCGCACCAAGTGCCCATGCGCCACGTGAAATAACGTTCGAAATTTGAAATTTCGGCGCCCACTTCTCCTTCTCTCCTCCATTTCTCCACTTCTCCCCTTCTCCCATTCTCCACTTCTCCCCTTCTCCTCCCCTCTTCTCTTCCTCTCCTCCACTTCTCCACTTCTCCCCTTCTCCTCCTCTCCTCTTCTCTTCCTCTCCTCCACTTCTCCACTTCTCCTCTATCCTCTCCTACACCGGCGACCAACTCCGGCGACCTACTCCGGCGACCAACAACTCCGGCGACCTACTCCGGCGACCTACTACGGCGACCACGACCAACACCTCCTCCGGCGACCACCTCCTCCACAACAACCACCTTCTCCTCCTCCTCCGGCGACAACAACAACAACCACCACCACCACCTCCTCTACCACCACCACCACCACCACCACCACCACCACCACCACCTCCTCCTCCTCTACCACCACCACCACCACCACCACCACCTCCACCTCCACCTCCTCCTATTCCACCACCTCCTCCGGCCGGCCTCATCCTCCACCCACCCACCCCACCCACGCAACCAATCACCCACCTCCGGCGACCTTCCAGAAAAATTTTAAAAAAAAATTCGGCGGCCCCAGATCTAGATCTAGATCTAGATCTGGCCGCCATTTTTTTTGAAATTTTAAAAAAAATTCTGTGGCGCACCGGCGGTGGTGCGCCACGTAAATAAGACTTCCTGTTTCGTGGCGCACCACCGCCCGTGCGCCACAGAAATAAGCTTTCTGTGGCGCATTGGCTGGTGCGCCACAGAATCCTTATTTTTGTGGCGAGAATTATGTGGCGCACCACCCATGCGCCACAGAATGTGTTTTTGGTGCGCCACTGATGAGGCTTTTCCTACTAGTGGAGGAATAGATCACATCAATACCATCATAGTAATAGTTAACTTCATAATCTACAAGAGATCATAATCATAAACTACGCCAAGTACTACATGATGCACACACTGTCACCATTACATCATGGAGGAGGAATAGAGTACTTTAATAACATCACTAGAGTAGCACATAGATGAATAGTGATACAAAACTCATATGAATCTCAATCATGTAAGGCAGCTCATGAGATCATTGTATTGAAGTACATAGGAGAGAGATTAACCACATAGCTACCGGTACAGCCCTTAGCCTCGATGGAGAACTACTCCCTCTTCATGGGAGACAACATCGTTGATGAAGATGGCAGTGGTGTCGATGGAGATGCCTTCCGGGGGCACTTCCCCGTCCCGGCGGCGTGCCGGGAATAGAGACTCCTGTCCCCCGGATCTTGGCTTCGCGATGGCGGCGGCTCCGGAAGGTTTCTCAGTAACAATACATG